>NC_056727.1:751292904-751555404 GCF_019279795.1 Protopterus annectens
GTACTTTGGTGTAGGTTTGGACATATGTGCTAGTTTCGTTGGAGGGGGAGGGGGCTGTAAAGCTGATTATACCGTCCCTCAGGAAGTTGTAATCAGCTTTGGAGAAGTTTTTTTGTTTGACCCTAGCTATGGGGGGCCAGGGGAGATGGTGACTTCGAAAGTGATGGCTTTGTGGTTGGATATTACCCGGGATGATGACACCGTAGGGATGTTGCAGTGGTTACTCATGTTGGTAAATACCAAGTCCAAGATATTTTCACCTCTTGTGGGGGAGTCAACCAACTAGTCCAAGGCATTTGCATTGACAAAACCAAGGAATTTCTGGGCATTTGTGTTTTGGCATGAGTATTTCTTCCAATCTATGCTTGGATAGTTAAAATCACCCAGGATCAGGGTAAAGGGTTGAATCTTGATAGATTCGAAGATGTCCAGATAGGTGGAGTGGGCATGTCGAATCAGAGTTGGAAACCTGTACCTACCTATGATTTGAATAGAGGACTTGTCAATTGTTAACTGAACCTGGAGTATTTACTGTGCATCATACTGTTTGACCAGCCTAGATGTGTGTATGTCTTTTATATATATCGCAAATCCACCTCCTTTTGTTTTGCTGCCCACGGTTTGGGGTCTGAATGAATGATAGGAACAGTAACCTGATATGGCTGAGTTGCTCTCCACAGCTTTGAACCAGGTTTCTGTGACTGCAACTAGTTTTGACCTCATGGCATTGCCTAAAAAAGGCACTATGGGGGAGGCATTTGGTGGAGCCCTCCAATTTTGCTTCCTAAATCAGAGGCCACTCATTTGTTCTGCTTTGATGCATCACATCTCTGATTTCTTCCCATTGATTTGCCCAGTTGAAGATACAAAGAGAGACAGACTTTTAAAGCTTGTTGTGGTCAAAATGGACCAGTAACGGTCAAGGTATCTAGCACTGCACCATGCAGTCTTTTTAAAATAAAAACAATACCTCTCTGTGACTGTACTGAACAGAAGATGTTGCTGTACTGTGGAGAATGTGTGTGGGTGCAAGCTTGTGCATTTGGGTGTCTGTGTGTGTGTGTGGGGGGGGGGGGGCAGAGCAAATACCTCTGCCAGTCAAGAGTGTCAGCTGTTCTCAGTTTTGCGAAACATCTCCTGATTTTGGCTAATATTTTCACTCCATTTTTAGTACTTTGCACCCTTGTTATTTTTGCTTTGTCCAGAATTCAAGAGCAAATGAGTTGGTCTGTACTTTATTCTATTCCTCTGTTGTGTGCTGTTCTGGCAAATTGTTGTGGGTTGCTTTGATTAAATAATGACAGACGTCAGTTTCAGACTTCATATCTTTCAGAAAATGTTTGGTAATGTAAAACTTAATATTCTGGCAACTTTCAAAGTATGAAAGAGCTATATTTAAAAAGTGTTCCCAACTCTGGGTCTTTGTGATTCTTGACATAGGAAGTTGGGGTTGTAGGTTGCACTGTGTGGTTCTGTCAGCAGAAAATGAGAATACATCTCTGAGCTTTTATTCATGTATTTATACATACATTTGGGCAGTGCAGTGGTGCAGCATTTAACATTGTCACCTCACAGCAAGAAGTTCTCTGGTTCAATTCTTGGCTGGGGTGCCTTCTGTGTGGAGTCTGTATGTCCTCCCTGCATTTGTGTGAGTTTCCTCTGGGTACTCTGATTTCCCCCCTCATTCCACAGACATGCATCTGGGGAGTTTCTCCCTAGGTCTCTGCTGGAAATAGGCTCTGTCCTAGTCAGACTTTTCTGGTCAACAAATGTTAAATAAATAAATGAATTTGATCCGAAGCAGGCATGCGAGATGTACCCAATCATACAAGTGGCTGCAGTTGTTGGTCATGTGTCTGTGTGTTTATGCAGTGGGCATAGCTCTAACTATCCGTAATCTGAATTTTGCCTCATATTTTTGGTCTTTTCCTCATAAAATCTATGGTTTCCTGGCAAACTGCTGTTGATTGTAGTTACCTGATAATGACAGCCATTATGCTAGCAACTTTAACAAGCAATTTATTTAAGTCTTTAAGAGCAGTATCTAAAATTGATCCCTGACATGGGGTCTTTGCTCCTGATTCTTTAGATAAAGTAAGTGGCTGAGATGGCATGGGAGTTGCAGTGGTTCTGACAGCAGCAAGCTGAAATATATTTCAACACAGTTAATTTTCTATTTATGAATTCATTTTATTTCACACAGACATCTAAGGTGCAGACAGTCATACAAATGTTACTTGTAATTGATGGTTTTGTGCGTGTGTGTGTGTGTGTGTGTGTGTGTGTGTGTGTGTGTGTGTGTGTGTGTGTGTGTGTGTGTGTGTGTGTTCAATCCATTTGAACAGCACAAAAGAAAAATAAATAGAGGGGAATTCTGCTGGATGTGAGCTGGTTGTCCTGAGTAGAATACATGGCCTGCCATTGATCTGGCGGCTGAGTCTTCAGTGGATAACTCTCACAGACGTTCGGTCATGTCTACTTCTTATGGCTAAAATTAGCTTTTGCAGTGTCGTGTTCAACAGGCAAACAGGCAACTTCATCTACAATCCCCTTCTCTTATGCCAGCTCTGACATTTGATAGAATACCAGATCACATAAAAAGTCTGTGCACTGAATTCTTATTATGTATAATATTCCATATATACCCAGAGAATTTCAAAAGCTAACTTCTGTCAGAAATTAACATGTTCACCTGGGCAGTACCTGCAAATGGTCAGTTATGATAACTGCACTACCACAGTAAAAAAAATGTGAAATTAATATATAAATAAAAGTAAAATGATTTTTATAAAGCAGAGTTGCTAGTATCTGCGTACTCTGAATTTATGCACATACCCTTTTCAATCCCTATAAATATAAATATGTATTGCTATACCCCCCTTGTTTTTATAGGATTCACTATTTTTGCAGTACATTCTAGCTGGCAGATGCATTCATATTTCAGCAACAAAGAGAATCATACCCTTCTTCATGGCCTATTGTTGTTGGGTAGCTAGAGGGGAAACAGCAAGCAGTATGCAGTCAAGTGTACGGCACTCCATGGGGCAGGATATCATTCCTGTTGGAGGTTGCAGTATGACAATGTGACAGTGTTGACAGCACCTTACAGATATGACTGATCGGACTTAAGTGCAAAAAATAGCAAACTTAGTTGGAGCCACCTACCTCTGAAGGTAGGCCTCCAGTTTTAGCTCGACTGATAGACACTGAAGAATTCCTTCTGTCACATTTTGGAGGCCATGCTTTAGGGATTATATGCATGAACTATTCGGATGTTAAGAACTGAATGTCCTAGCCCACCTGTCAGCATATTTCTCAACCTCTTAGCACAAGAATTGGGACAGAGCAAAAAATAATGCAGGGACAAAGGACCAAAATCATGAAAAGATTTTAAATATTGCTGTTATAAAGTTGATAGAATACCAGATTTTGCATTAATATGCATTTTCTAAAGGATATGAAATTAAAAATACAAACGTCATCACTATTTAGTGATTTCAGTGCTCAATGATTTGCTACAAAACACGCATTTTATGAGGGGCAGACTAAAAGTGTAAGGCAAAAATGTGAACATTCTGCAAAATTCTGTACATTTGAGAACTATGCCCTTCATATTTCCATGGCTGACCCTTAAAGTTAGTAGTATCTACCAGAGGTTTAGAGGCACTGTTTTTCAGCTGACATGATGAACTTTTTTTTTCTTTTTTAATAGGTGTCCTGAAACTTCAAGGATCCCCTGACTCCACTGAAGTTAAGCTTTGGTTCTTAATTTGCTGCATGAACAACCTTACCCAGCATACCACATGAGCACTCTAACAGCATGTATCTTTGAATTCTCCATGGTATCATTTATGCTGTGCATTCACAGGTATCAGAAGTGATGGCAAAGATATAAGCAATACTCTACCTGGTCAAATAGCTGTTTACACTCCCGTGACATCTGACAACACTAACAGCAGCGTTTTTTATGATTCCCAGTCTGGGAGCATAATGTCAGTGTCTGTATCACTCACTGGTGAAGTCCACCTTATGTAATAAGCCAGAATTATAGAATATATTGTGCAGTAAGGGGGAGTGGTCATCATCAACAGTGAAGTAAAGATCTATATTGGTTGATGCCCAAATACTTGGTTCGACTGAGTGGGAGCAGGCCAGTTCAGATGTGAACACTGCTTCAGATCTGATACCTACCACTGGCCAGGAAGAAAGGGGAAGGCAACAGCAGTGAATCTCCTATTTATTGCCTGAAATCAGTCAGCACTAGGTATAAATTATGAGCTGTGCAGGAATGTCATCCAGGCATATTCAACTGGACAAAGACCTCATTGCAGATGTCCAGAAAGATTGTGAGATCCATTTTGACCCTGAATACAACCACATGAGATGATATATGTCATCATGAGGGTTCTGGTAGCAATACCACCCAGATAAGCAATCCCCTACAATTGATAGTCATTTCTATCATGGCTAATGGTGAGGATTGCCATGGCCATAGTGCAACAGGTATCTATACTAAATGGGTAATATTGCCTATGCAGAGTTCACAGCCAGCACCATTGCTGCAATGTGTCAAAGCTTGTTGGCACCTCATTGACAGTCACCAGGATTTTTATCCTAGTAGAAGCCAGGCAGTAACACCCCATCATTTTCAGAGTAGATCATAAAATGTGTTAGCCCTCACTTTGGCCAGCTGCCAGGATCTATGTCCAGGACAAGGTCATGCAGAGGTACACTATCATTGTCATAGGAGAAGGACAGCCACTATAATCTGTATCAGGGTTCAGGTCACAAAGTGCCACCCACCCATCATTGTCACAGTAACTTACAAAATCTATCATCCATTTCCATGACTAGCCACCAGAATCTGTGTCCTATTCCAGATTACATAAATAAATACTCATTACTGTCACAGGAGTTAACAAACTCTGTCATCCCTCAATAAGGTTGGCTGTTATGAGCTGGATCTAGCTCTAGGTCATGTGCTGCAACACCAGCATTGTCTGTCTGGCCACCAGGATCCAGATTCAGTTAAGGCAGTATCACACATGGCTGCCAACTGTCAAGATAGTATACCACAGCAAGTTGTGCAAAATCAGAAGAACACACAGTAAGTGATCCTGAGCCACTGTACATGACTTAGACTACTGGTGGTTATTACCATGTGCATACCAGTGAACCTACCTATGACACTCCCTATGGTCCAGACCCTGCTTCTCTCCATATACTCCATCATGAGTACACCTTTACAGCCTGTGAAGTATTTCTGCCCCTCTCTCCACCTGTGTGCTTCCTATGTCCTATTTATTGTGTTGTATGTTGTCACTCTTGTGGTATGCCCCCTGTCACTTGTGCAGATGATGATCACTGGATCTCACAATATCTCCCATTTTGTGTCGGACTGAAATGATGTCTGGCATACAGTGTGACAAGACCATATACTTGTAAATTAACCTGATTTATGTCTATAACAGCAACTTGACACTGACACTGCATGCATCAACTTTATCCACTGTGACACTGTTTTCAATCAGACATCACCAGACTGCCTACATTGATGTGTACTACTGTCACTGTTATTGCTTAAAAGGTTTTTCCAACAAGTGCATTTTGATACTTAGTATCACTATAGTATATGCTGCTGCTGCTGTTGTGGTGTCTAGAACAGGGTTTAATGCTGTCTTGCCATAAGGTTGACCAGATGAGTTCCACAGGATCATGTTGTGCATATACCACAACCAGATTGTGAACCATGATAGGCAGATATTGCAGTACCACACCAAATGTGTCAAGGCAATAGAAGAATGCATTTAAGCACTTAAAAAAAACACATTCTTTCACATTCCATATCTCAAGACATGAAGTGTTGTATGCCATTTCAGGAACCATTTCTAGATGGCAAACAGGAGTTATTACAGAGCTCTAGAGGGAGTAGCCAACATCATTTGCAAAACAAAACAAAAAAAGGGGAGGATATTACTGTCACTTGCACAGTTTATGTATTACTAAACATTTATTTTGCATAGTGAGCATGCATATACCGACCAGATGGTTCTAGGTGATCACCTTTGCTGAAAGTCATTACAAAGAGTCAGATGTGCTAAACATGGGGATTGTGTGCTCTGTTAAGGTGCTATACAAACACATCGGGCGGATCCCCTCTGCAATGCATACTACTTGGCAGTTCAGAAAAGTGAAAGTTTTTCCTTTTCACCTACATCTATAGCTGGGCATCAGATGAGGTCTTTATTGCTGCATGTGTAAAATCCATGACACCCATTTCCTTGCTAAAGCAAGCAATGTTATAAAGTCCTCATATGATGGTGGTTTTCTCTTATGCTGTCTTGGGTAACCATGTATGCTCACCTTCATCCAGAAGAATAATATTAAAAAATGTAAGTATTCATGAGGCTGAAAATTGTGATACCCCTAACATTTCCTTAGTCAGTGTTGCACTAGCTGAAATGATTAGTGCTACATGTGTTTTGGTCTCCAAATGCATAGGAACATATAATTCATTACCCTAGATTTACCGTGTAAGTGATGTCTATCTGCTAGACTCCTCATTATGTCATAATGTACACATAAGCAGTCAATTATCTGCTCATCAGTCAAGGAATGGTAGGCAAAATGTAATCTAAATCAATATTGTGCCATGGTATGCCATAACATGCCACCAATCAGCAGGAATAAGACAAAATAAAAATGTGCTGTTGAACACAAGCTTCTGCCACTGAAAACATTTTTTATTTTTCTGAGATACAAAGCTTACATTTCCTGGGTGCTCTAACTTTTTATACTAGTGAATCTAATATTTATTTATTTTTTTTTTTTGGGGGGGGGGCTTATCCTAAACATATCTGATTAATTTTAATATGAAAATAAAGTTGCTTGGCATAAGTCTTTGTACAAAAAAAGCAGATACCAATCTGATCATTCAATTTTACAGTGATTATAGTACCTGTAAAATATCTTTTGGCAGTTTTTAATAACAAATTATAAGAAAATGATGCCATAAGTCCATGAAATAGTGGGTTATATTTATGATTTCATGCCTTAAAATTAACCACCTTATCTTACAAATGTTTTTACAACATTTTGGCATTTTACAGTTATGATATTCTGAGAAAGAGAATTGTCATTCAATGCAGAAATTTCATGTTGTTCCATCATTTTATGAAGTCCCAAAACACCTCAATTTTCTGACAGTTTCATAAAATTTAGTTGGGGCATCTTGGGCAACAGAGACTTGAATCTCCATCTTGAAAATTTACTGCTTGGATTTTATTCCTTCAGCAAATTTTAGAAAAGTCATACATTTCGCAGTTTTAAGATGTTTATGTTCGGTGAACTTCTTATGAGTTATATCCAGATGTGGTTTAGGTCCAGAAGAAGCACCATCCATTATTCCAGCATTTCACATAGCTATTTGGAGTGCATTGAGTGACAATTGTGATTGCTAGATTGAAAGCAGGAAAAAAATGCAGTTGACCAAACAGTTTTGTGTACCGAGTAATGAACAATAAACAATAAAAAACAATACATTCAGATGTAAAGTAACAGTAAATAGCTCTCATGGTGCTTCGGGTCACCCTATGTCATAAAATTCAAATTGATAAATTTCTTCATTCTAGGTTTGTCAATGTTGGTAAGTTTGTCTTCACACATATAGAACTGTGGTGTGAGTATGAAACTTGCAGGAAACTTGGTGAAAATGATATAATTGATTTGGGAGAAGGGGGTTCAGAATTAGGTTGACTACATGCATGCTGTTTTGTCTGGTTGATGAACAAGGTAAAAGGAGGTTGTGGGGTTATGGGAAAAATATGTAAAAATTGTTCCTTGCATGATTATGTATGAGTTAACACATTTTCATGACTGTTAGTCTAATATATCAAACAGCTAGGACTTGTGAGACGGAAACTTTTGAATTTTCGAAGGAGCAGTATAAAACCATGTTGTATTTGAAACAGAGATTGTGCAAACTCCAAAAAGACTGCTGAGCATTTAAAGAAGTAGTTTATTCTAAATAACAATCCATTTCTTTAGTGAATATGGCAAGAAGAAGAATTCTTGGACTTAGTGGTAATGTATATGTTACAGAAGAGGATGATTTTTTTTACTTTAGAAAAAGAAAATTGGCAGTATGAATTTGAATTTAAAATAAATCTGTAGGTCTCGAGAAGAATTACAGGCTACCATTGTCCATAACTGAGAAAAATTATGGGAAAACAAAAATTTGGTGTGGTTTGTTTCCTGGTATGAAAAGGAGCAGGTGCCGTGACATATTTGTCAGCATGGGGAGAGGTGCATAGAAGGTAGATGTCTTTTTTTTGTGAATCACAGAGATTTCTGATACTGCACTTCAGCAAAGATTGCAGTTTACCCCAGTTATCAAAGAATGTTTATGATGAAAAATAAAATATAAACTGATATTCCAAGATGTTTTGCAGCTGTTGGTTCTGACTGGCATGCAGGTGTTTACTAATGAACAATCAGCAAAGGACAAGCTTCAAAGATTACCCTGATTATTAGACTACAAACCAGAAGAAAGGAACACTAACAATTCATATAAACTTTTGGGTGATGTGAAGTCATGGAATTTGTAGATGATTAATAAGAGCAAGTTGAACAGAATAGAAAAGATGGAGTTTCTGTATGTTCCTTGGCAAATATACATTTGCCAGAGAAAATATTCTTTCCTTCACAGTTATTATTAAATAAGTACTAGCCAGAGCAACTATAATTCCCTTTGTAGTTAATTAGATTGAATTAATCTGGCTATAACTGGTTATGCACTAAAGATATTTGTAATCTTGGGCTGACAAGATGTTCCTGGCTAATCAAAAGAAAAAAAAATCTTGCTTTTTCCCACTTTCTGAAAGTTAAGAAGGTTCAGTTACAGATTTGCTGTTTTGAACTGTTTGGAAGTTTCTAGAAGGCCAGTGCTTGCTTGGGCTAAAGGGAAGTCTCTGTGTTCACCAGTGGGAGTGGTTAACACTGAACAGCCTGACTCTCCCTGGAGGAGTGGTTACTACCTAGAAGCTGTAGTTTTATTGGCCATTTTGGGTCAATTCTAAACTCCTTGACCTCTCTCTCTCTTAAAACCCAGCTGCCTCATGGTTTTGGCATCTTTTCAGGCTTGCTAGTTATTGCTGAAGCACCTACCAAGGGGAGAAAATGCTGAGAGAAGAAAAGGAGCCCCTTTTGTGATTTTAAGTATTTTCTTCTGATTTTTTGTTAAGTTTTACTGCCTTTCCGCCTATTATTTTGGCATTTTCTGGCTTACTAAAGTTTATATTTGTAACAGTAACAGTACTTGGAACACATCTAGAGCCTGTTTACTGCATTTCCTGTGTTGCACTTAATTTAAAATCATTTTTTTCTCTAAAAATTGCATTTTAACTGATTTTGACCTAGCACTCAAGTCTGGGGTCATTTATTGCACTGTTGTGATTATTTTGCTGCTTGTGTATCTCTGCTACCTTTAAACTACAACAAAAAGAAAAAAAAATCTTGCTTTTTCCCACTTTCTGAAAGTTAAGAAAGTTCAGTTACAGATTTGCTGTTCTGAACTGTTTGGAAGTTTCTAGAAGGCCAGTGCTTGCTTGCACTAAAGGGAAGTCTCTGTGTTCACCAGTGGGAGTGGTTAACACTGAACAGCCTACCTGTCCCTGGCGGAGTGGTTACTACCTAGAAGCTGTAGTTTTATTGGTCATTTTGGGTCAATTCTAAACTCCTTGATCTCTCTCTCTTAAAACCCAGCTGCCTCGTGGTTTTGGCATCTTTTCAGGCTTGCTAGTTGTTGCTGAAGCACCTACCAAGGGGAGAAAACGCTGAGAGAAGAAAAGGAACCACTTTTGTGATTTTAAGTATTTTCTTCTGATTTTTTGTTAAGTTTTACTGCTTTGCCGCCTATTTTTTGGCATTTTCTGGCTTGCTAAAGTTTATATCTGTAACAGTAACAGTACTTGGAACACATCTAGAGCCTGTTTACTGCATTTCCTGTGTTGCACTTAATTTAAAATAGTTTTTTTTCTAAAAACTGCATTTTACCTGATTTTGACATAGCACTCAAGTGTGGGGTCATTTATTGCACTGTTGTGATTATGTTGCCACTTGTGTATCTCTGCTACCTTTAAACTACAACAAAAAGAAAAAAAAAAATCTTGCTTTTTCCCACTTTCTGAAAGTTAAGAAAGTTCAGTTACAGATTTGCTGTTCTGAACTGTTTGGAAGTTTCTAGAAGGCCAGTGCTTGCTAGGGCTAAAGGGAAGTCTCTGTGTTCACCTGTGGGAGTGGTTAACACTGAACAGCCTGCCTGTCCCTGGAGGAGTGGTTACTACCTAGAAGCTGTAGTTTTATTGGCCATTTTGGGTCAATTCTAAACTCCTTGA
Source organism: Protopterus annectens (assembly GCF_019279795.1). Taxonomy (NCBI): domain Eukaryota; kingdom Metazoa; phylum Chordata; order Ceratodontiformes; family Protopteridae; genus Protopterus; species Protopterus annectens. The sequence goes on from NC_056727.1 coordinate 751,303,299, forward strand.
TCTCTCTCTCATAAAACCCTACAACTCTCTTTTTGCACGGTTTTGCGCACTGAGCAGCGTCGGGCAGCGCCGCCTAAACAGGTTTAAACTATTCCAGGCTCCACAAAGTCTGCTCTTCACTTTTTCCCTTATAACTGTTCAAACTGTCAAAGTAATCACTCTATTCTCTTTCTAAAGCCCTGCACTTGCTCAGCTCTTATAAGGCAACACTAAAAAACTAAAGCACTACACCCTCCTTGACCACTCATAAGTATTAGGCTCCCGATTGGTCCTTCCTGATCAAGTGAAAAATCAGTTCCCTTCCCTAATCTGATCAGTAAAAACACAGTCCCCTATACTAATCTGGTATGTCCAAGGGTCAGTTTCAAGGTTACTCTCCAGTCCAGCTGGTGAATCTGGGAATTTTGAGGCAATGTTACAATTGCCTTATGTACACAGACAACCCTCTCCTCCTTCCAACAAACTGTAATACATGTGAGAGATGCAGTTACACAGCCAAACTGGAGGCAGAGCTCTCTCAACCCAAGACTGGCACAGTCAGTCAGGAGGAAAAGGTAACCACCCACACCACAAATCCAATCTCACACAGACCTATTGCATCTGCATACCCGACACATAAACACACAAAAACATACTCGGAGGCTCTAAATAAAAATCTGCCTAAACAGCAAAGACCTCCTAAGCAGATATCCAAGCAACAGCCACCCCTCAACAATACCCACAAATCACATATCTCACAAAATCAGTGTGCCTCACAGTCACAGCCCTTAAGGCCAAACAACACACCAAATACACTTGTTATAGGGGACTCTATTGTCCGGCACACTGATGTCCCACTCACCAGACTGAACAAGGAGAAGGTCACTGTAAGCTGCCTGTCAGGTGCCAGGATCCACCACAAAACGCAAGCACTCAGGTCACTCCAAAGCAAGTACAAGTATGACTCCGTCATTGTCCATGCTGGTGTGAATGACCTGAGACGTACCTCCCTGGACTACATGAAAAGAGACATAGAGGAGCTCTCTGACCATGTAGCCCAGGCTGGTATGACCCTGACCTTGAGTAGCATCTTGCTCTCACCAAGAATGATGCCACAGTATAAAGACAAAATGATCAGTTTCAACAATTGGCTAAAGTATTGGTGTCATTCAAAGGGGATCCAGTGTCTGTCTGCCTGGGATGACATGCTCGACAAGCCACGTTGCTTCACTAGGGACGGCTTGCACCTGTCACCCTTAGGCTTTCATATACTGGCCAAGGCTCTTGCCACCCCTATAGTGCCTTTTTTAGGCAAGGCTCAAAGGACAAACCCACCTCCATAGACAACCCAAGGATAAAAAAACTAAAGGTAATGCTACTCAATGCCAGAAGTCTAAACCGCAAGATGCACGCACTCGAGGCTCTCCTCAGTATGGAGAAAACCAATGTCTGTGCAGTAACAGAAACCTGGTTCAAGGCTCCTGAGAGCACCCCAGCACTACCAGGTTATAACTCATACCATGCATTTCGGTCCCAAAACTTGGACTGAAGCACAAAAGGAGGGGGAGTATCTATATTCATCAAAGATACCTACACCTCCAGGTTAGTGGCACTGCACGAAGCATCGGAAACCATCCATGTGCAACTAACAGCGGGCAAAACTGCCTTTCAGTTTGTAGCCTGCTGCAGAACACCCACCCTATTACAGGAACCCCACTTGGCATTCCTGAGAACACTGGAGAATATGAAGGTCTCTCCAAACACTATGTTATTGGGTGACTTCAACTACCCAAGCATTGACTGGGAAAACTACTCAAGCCCAAACACCCTCGCCCAACAGTTCCTTGAATTTATAAACTCTAACGCAATGGAACAACTGGTCACCACTCCAAGAGGGAACAACATATTGGACCTGGTCATCACCAACATGGAGACTCTATGTTCCACACCCGAGGTAAACCCCTCATTGGTAAGATCAGACCATAAACAAATTTCCCTGGACATCCATATCCCATCCCCACCCCCAGCCAAGGAAATCACTGTAAAGAATTTCTCAAAAGCCAACTTTGCACTTCTCAAGACTGAGGTGGAATCCTTCAAAACCCCTGGGCCAGAGGATAATACAGCCCAATCCACAGAATCCTTTACAAATGCATTCTATGAGCACCTGCAGGAATGCATGGATCATGCTATCCCAAATAAAACCAAGACTCACTCCTCCAAAAATAGGAGACCAGTCTAGTGGACCCCAGCCATAAATAAGCTATACAACAGAAGGAGGAAGCTACTACATGACAGAGCAAAATCCCAAAAAGGGAAGGCATCTCTGATCAGTATTAGCAAGAAACTTCGATCCCTCATAAAATCATCAAAGGCTAGCTTCGAAAGAAAAATTGCCCTAGACACTAAAGATAATCACAAGGCCTTCTTTAGTTATGTCAAGAACATGGGTGGAAACTCCCAGATATGCTCTGAATTGTTGCATAACGGTACAAAATATACCGAACTTACAGACATAGCCAACATCCTGGCAGACAGATTCAGCGCAAACCTCTCCCCCCCCTTCCCCCCCAAAGGAGCAAATGCCTATCCCAACTGAATGTAACCTCCTTGACATCACAGATGCACAGGTGAAAGCTGCCCTCTCCAAAGCAAAAAACACAGCATCTACGGGACCGGATGGTGTCCCAGGCTGTGTCTTACATGAGCTCCAAGAAGAACTGAACCCTCACATTAAGTCACTGTTCAAACTTAGCCTTACTACAGGATATGTACCCAAAGAATGGCGTACAGCTACAGTGGTCCCACTCCACAAAGGTGGTGCCACAATGGATCCTGGAAACTTTCGCCCCATAAGCCTGACTAGTCTGGTCTGTAAAGCTATGGAGCGTATTATCATGGAACTCATAAACAAAGACATTGGGAGCCTCCAGACACTGGACCCTACCCAATTCGGCTTTGTTAAGGGCAGATCTTGCCTCTTAAACCTAGTTGATTTCTTTGAAGCAGTTACCAAAGCCATAGATGAGGGTAAGGTAGTCCACACAGCCTACATGGACCTCGCAAAAGCCTTTGACACAATACCCCACTCGGGCATCATAAATAAGCTTACCAGCTTAAATATCATCCCCTATATCACAAGATGGGTTGCAAACCTGGTTCAGAGATAGAATCCACATGGTCAGAATCGCAGTTGCCATGTCCGAATCCAAACCAGTTACAAGTGGTATCCCACAGGGCTCAGTCCTGGGACCTCTCTTGTTCGGTATATACTTCTCTGAGGTTCTGGCTAACACGGGGGGATTATGGCTGACAAAGTTCGCAGATGACTGCAAACTGGGGGCCATAATCAAATCTCCAGCTGACACAAGCATCCTCCAAAAGGGTCTCACAGAGATGGATGCTTGGTGCCAGAGCCACGGCCTCAAGCTAAATGCTAAAAAGTGCATAGTCATCCCCTTTGGAAAAAACAAGGTGCCCACAAATTACCACATAGGTGGTAATCCATTAAGTACGGAAGAAGTAATTAGAGATTTGGGGACCAACGTAGATAGTAATCTCTCCTTTGATAATCACTTTGCCAAAGTGGTTAGAAAGACCTTCTATATAACCCACCTTATCATGAAAGGGTTTGCATCTAGATCAAGAGAGGTCATTGTGCCCCTCTACTCGTCACTCATCAGGTCCATAATTGAATACAATGCCCCTTTTGGGATGTACCTTACCCGACACCTGCAGCAACTGGAGAGATCCCAAAAGTACCTCACCAAGAGGATCATGGGCTACAAACAGATGTCCTATGCAGCTCGACTAAAGAAACTCCAGCTCTACTCAGTTGCTTACCGCCTACGCAGAGGCGATCTATGCCTGACGTACAAAGCCATGTCAAACCCAGAATTAATGGACATGCTCCACCTCAAAAAATCCAAGTCCCTTAGAGCTACACACTCCAGGGACCTAAACCTCAGCACAAAAATAAATAGGACATGCTGGAGGGACAGATTCATTTCCCAGAGGCTCCCCTCACTCTGGAATAGAATCCCAATTTATGTTAGACATAGCCCCTCGCTGACTCTCTTCAAGCGAATTCTGGATGCGTGGATGGGAAATCGCAAATTCACCCCTGGGATCTCTTCTGTGTCCCTGCTAGACAGAGGCACAGTAAACTAATCTTAAAAGGGTACCTTCTGTGACCTACTTTACAGAGGCACAGTAGGCTAATCTAATAGGGAGGCGGAAGCCAATACACTCTAGCTAGGCTTATAAATGCCCTAGGGCAGATAGCCTAGTACCTATGAACCTATGAACCTATACTATTTAAGTGCTACATATTTTACTATATGTCTTGTCTTAATAGTCTTTTGAGGTAAGTAGACGACCACAGAGCTGACACCACCAGGTTCAAATAAATCCACAAACTGGTCTTTAATGTAAAAACACCACACCAAAAAATCACGTAGTACAAGCGCTTTCGCTAGGATATTCCTAGCTTTATCAAGTTGTTGAACCATTCTGCTTAGGTACATGCTTTCCCATTCATTTTCATTTCCTTGTTTCCTCTCTTTGTTTTTTGTTTTTTTGGTGCATCTCTGTTCACACCTGGATCTGTCTATACACATATTTCTCTAACTGCACACTCATCCCACCGCTCAGGGTACTACTTGTTAGGTTTATTTCAGTGATTATTTATTCACAAACATGCAACCATGTAAAAATATGAGTAAATGTTCTGCATTTTGGCAAAAAGATTTTTTCATGTGTTCAATTTGCAGAAACATCAACAATATTATTAAACTATTAAATAGGAGGTATAATAGTGGGTAACAAAAGGTTTTTAATTGTGCATATTGGGTTATGAATGGATCTGAATGTTCAGCTATATTTTATTCATGCAGTTTTTTAATTAATGTATGTATTTAATTAGTTTTCAATTAGTTTTAATTGAATATTAAATTGTTTAATTGATTGCAAGCAGCTATTTAAGTCGATATGGCAGAATGGTTCAACAACTTGATAAAGCTAGGAATATCCTAGCGAAAGCGCTTGTACTACGTGATTTTTTGGTGTGGTGTTTTTACATTAAAGACCAGTTTGTGGATTTATTTGAACCTGGTGGTGTCAGCTCTCTGGTCGTCTACTTGTTCTTGGTCCTGCTCTCTGTTTTCATTAGTCTTTTGAGGTAACCTTGGGCTAACATTTAAACTTACAATAGCTTACATATTAACAGCACAAGAAAACATTCAGTAAAATGCGTAATTAATGATTGTGTATTGTTAACGCATTGCTTTAAAAGTTTTTATGAGAGTTTTCATTTTCCCTTTGCAAATATGTGTCTGCCAGAGAGATACTTATTTTTATTTCTAGTTAACCGGATTACATGTAGATGAAGTATAGCTAGCCATGGCTTGCAGACATGGATGTTTTGCAGTGATATGGTTCTCCTTGACTGGTTGTTGCACTGAGGTCTGATGAGGATCTGCTGACCACGGCCCCTAAGACTTTGCACCTGAAGCAGCTGTCCCATTTGCCGGACTCTGCCTATGCCTCTGCCTGTCACTCTCAAATGCCGCTGTTAAATTTAATGGGTCACCTAGTAGTTTCATATCTAGTTATGATATTACTGTAAGTTGAAATAACAGTATGTCAAAGTAAATAGTTGGGGTGTGAAAATCTCTGCTACCACTATAAACCTTTGAGTGTACTCAGAAAAACATTGGGCCAGATTCTGTAAAGTTTGCAGAATCTGGTGCATTACGCCAATATGAGAGTGAAACTTGCAGATAACATTGTAAAATGCTAATGTAAGATGAGAAACTCAGAATACTCCAGAACACAATGGAGTACCGCAGTTCCAACAGCGTAACATAGAAATGTGCAAGTAATCTGTAATTATAAGAAATGGTTGTCCAATAACTCTGTACATTATCAAACAAATAGGAAGATGATCACAAAGCAAGAATCCTGATTGATGTTTAGAAATATAAAAAATCTGTACAGTAAGGTCATGGACAACTAAGGAATGTCCCTGACTCCATTGTGATAACCAAAAAACAAACCACACACACACACACAAATTAAAAATGCCAAGTATAACAAAGTACGCCACATGGTATTCATAACATAAATTTGCAGTAGTGCACACAGAAATGGCTCAGACAACCATGGATATTTCCAAATGCCATCCACTAACGTATGCATGCTTCCAAGCTGCAAGTCTATTTGTAATACATATATATTCACATCGCTCATTACACTAAACTCAGAGACAGCTGCGGACATCTACATAATACATGTAGCACATAGACCCACATATGTGGAGGTACTCACAGAAACGTACTCAAACTTCAATGGCCTCTCAGGCGCAGTCCTCAGAAACTCGACATGTACACAAACAAGACAATTGCCATCACAACACATAAAGCCATGTCTCATTGTGCCTCAGCTACCAAGATCATAAAGCGAAACACTCCATGACCCAATATTCTCATCAAAGGAGACTCCATTGTGAGACCCACTGATGTCCCTCTTACCAGGCTGGATAAGGAGAATGTTACAGTTTGTTGCCTGTCAGGGGGGCAGGATTCACCTGATCACACAAGCACTCAGGTCACTTACCCCTAAGTATCAGTATGATTCAGTCATAGTCCATGTGGGCATAAATGACCTCTCATTTACCTCCTTGGACTATATGAAGAGAGGCATGATTGAACTCTCAGAGTATGTGTCACAGGTAGGTATGAACCTAGCATTGAGCAGCATTCTATCGTCTCCAAGGATGATTCCACAATACAAGCAGAAAATGATCGACTTTAACAATTGGCTTAACTACTGACATTATTCTAAAGGGGTCCAATACTCATCAGCCTGAGAGGATATGGTTGATAGGCCACACTGCTTTACCAGGGATGGTCTTCACCTGTCACCTCTATGCTTTTATATATTGCCCAAAAAATTATTCACCCCTAAAGTGTTTTTTTTAGGCATTGCTAAACAGATAACCCTTCCACCATAACAAAAGCTACTCAGTACAAGCTAGTGGTGTCATTGCTCAATGTTAGGAGACTCAACAAGAAACTTCACTCACTGGCAGCTGTCCTCACCCTGGAGAATGCTGATATCTGTCTAGTTACTGAAACATGGGTCAAAGCCACAGAAAGCACTCTGGCAGTGCATGACGATAATGCCTTTCATTCAATCCGAGCACCCACTGAACATGAAAGAGCAAAAGGCAGAGGTGTATCTAGCTGCATGGCGGCTAAACACATCTCAAGGCTTATCAAATAATATGACATGCTTGAGCTACTCCATGTCCAAATAAAAAATCTATTACCATATTCTTGCTATCTACAGGTCTCCCAGTATGATCCAGGAAACCCATACATCATATCTGAAATTACTAGAATCACTCACCATCCAGCCCAATACTATACTCACGGGTGATTTTTAACTAGATAGGCATCCTTCGTTACCAAAGGACCATGAGTTTGTGCCATTACTGGATTGATTTAAGCAGTGTTTTCTGAGACTGAGCAATCCAATTCTTTCTCATTATATGAGCCCCTAACTTATATGCCCTTTCTTATATTAACAAAGGAAAACAAGTACTACAGTTTAAAAACACACAAATCAGGCATACCCCAAATCCCTCCACTAGCTCAAATTATCAGTCATGTGTAGATAATTGAACTCACTAACAAAATACTAGAGAAAATTGTCTGATAGAATGTTAAATACAATATAAAATATGATATTCTAGCTGACTAGCAACACAGATTCTGCACCAAATGCAACATTGCTTCCATTACTTGGTCTCTCACAAACCAAACATTAACAAACATTTTCAGGGCAATATTTATAAATATCAAATGAGCATCCAAAATGTGGATCAATCCAGTCTGCAAATGTATCTTCTCTAATGAAGTTTTTTCAAAAGCCAGCAACAACCACTCTGTCACCATTCCCATCTCTAAAGGTTTCTGACAACAGTCAGTGCTGTGACCATCATTGTTTTCCTTGTTCATCAACAACTTACCCCAGGATCTGCCACATGTTGGTGCAGTCTTATATGCAGACTGGCACCAGTATCTTCCTCAGTTTTCAGTTTGCACAGGGGCTCAAGGTGTTATATCACTAGCGGCCATCAGCTTGAGCCAATGTTCACATCACCAGAACGCTAGCCATGCCACTGATATGGCATTCTAATAACAAGGTTGCCCAAATCCACCCCCATGCTTAAACAAAGCACTTCAACAAGATCTCAGTGTACAATACAAATGGTTCATCAACATCAATTTGTCAAATCACAAAAAGGAACAGCAGCAGATATAAGGACTACTCAGTGACTTGCTTCAGCACAAAATCGAGCAACAAATGAATCTCTAGGAACACCTCCTCCTGATTACAGCAGAACAAATGTATGCAGGAATATGTTTACATCAAAACCTTTCATTTCAAATGCACAATAAAATCCAAACATGGAAAAGTATTTAATAAACCTATGGAAAACTCTACCCTCTCCTATAATTTAACTAAACTCTTAATCTTTCTTTTTCTACTACAGTATGGTTGCAGTATGGTTTTCGTTACTAGAAACCTATCTGTACTTTATAAAACTTTCATTTCCTTGCCTAGGAATCAAAGGATGAGAAAACTTACCCATCTTTTTATTAAAATGATTTGCTGATGATTTATAACCTACCTGTACACCACAAAATGTAGTGCATAAACAGCCGAACAGTGTTTCTGCACATTGGCGTTTCGGCTTCTTCTTATTTAGGAAAAATACCTTTAAAATCTGTATTTTTATTACAGTGAGTAAAAAGAGTGAACTCTAACCTTGGTGACATGATTGTGTAAGAAGAAGATGTCCTGCGTCTAAAGACTTAACTGGTCAAACCATTACACATGCACGAAGGTGCCCCATTTAAATCTATGAATGCACTGCATGTTAACCTAAGATGACATCAGTATAGAATATAGTGCATTTATTTGGGCTGTGATTTAATAAGTTTATAAAGCTTATTTAAAAAATGGCCCAAATTTAAGGATGAACAAATGGGAAAATGCATCACAGCAGTTGACTCATCAAATATTGCAAGATATATACAAATGTTGGCAAATTACGTTAAGCTAAATTTCTCATATGCTTTGGCAGAGAAATTAGTCTCTGCCTGCATGACATATCACATACATGGGGAAATCTGTATTCTCCTGCAATGTACTGCCTACAATCTTCTAAGCTAATCAGTCTTGCTGATGTTAGAAGCTACTTTTAAAAATAACTGCTGGTGATGTAAAACTTTTTTCTGCTACTTTGGACACAAAAAGGAAGAGAGACAATGTCAGTAAGTCTTGATTTGGACAGTTCTGTCCTGTGTGTGTGTGTGTGTGTGTGTGTGTGTGTGTGTGTGTGTGTGTGTGTGTGTGTGTGTGTGTGTAGATGATACAATAAGAAATGTATGCCGACTTTTCTCTTTGTTGCATAAAATTATAACACTAAATTTAAATCATTGAATATCATGTGAAGTAATATAAACCATGAATGTTGCATATCATAGAGTTTATTTTGGTAAAATATAAAAAAATCATCAGTTGATGGCATGATTGTTCCTGAAAAACTCAGGTTTCGGTAAGAATGTTTCATTTTGGGCATCCAAAACGTGGCAACCCTAATACTTGAACACATTCCTTTCTATATTGATACATTTATAGAAGATATTCTTTTCCATTGACTGCAACAGTTTTATAGAAATCAGTGTTTTAGTATTGCAAGCTGCTCAGAGAACCACTAATGTGTTTTGTCCAAGGATTGTGGCTTGGGTGCAATGTTAATATTCTGCAATGCAACAAATCAAGAGGTCACAAAGCAACAGAACTTAGAACATATAATGTTTTAAGGTGTTTGTACCTTAATTAAAAATATATATATATAATAGCAGCACAAATTTAAAAACAGATGTTTGTACCTATATGATAAAGTGCTTGTAAAACATATTTATCAAAAGAAAAAAATGCACACCTCTCTATCATTCAAGAAAAAAGAAATCAATGTCCCATTGCAGATACTTGTGAGAAGCAGAACCATTTTTTGTGTCAGTTAATCACTCCTGGATTACACTAATAGCTGGGAAACCTCAGCAAGTCTGTGCAAAAGGGTCTTCCTATGCTGTTTTTAGGACTACAAACTGACAATCCTTACAAGAGCATTTGACTTAGATACTTTGAGTGGATCTGTATAACTGCTGTGAATAGTTTAAAACAAGCTTTAAGAGAAAGGTATATGATGGTTATTCATGAAAGAAATGAAAGAACTTCTACAGATGTTGTGTTAAGATGCCTGTGACTTCCATGATTTCCATTGCATGTCAATGTAATGAGAAAACACCACTTCCTTATATCTAGCATGATTCGTATAAAGTGGACTTAAAATTCATTGTGGGACTGGGACAGGAAAGTATTAAAATATGATTACATTAATATGACAGGGCCCATGATGGACATTTTGTTGAAAAACATATTGAAACTTTGTAAGCAGTATGTAGAGTGATAATACTGCATTAAAATAGCTCAGCAAAGAAATATACAATGAACAAAATAAAGTTTCAGGGTGGAGTTTTCCTTTAAAGTTTCATACAACTCATCTACTTACTAGAGAGGCAAGCAGGCCACAGGACTCAGCATACTGCTGCCTGGACTTGACTATGGATCTATCCTTACTTATCTACAAAATTCAGCCATTCTGCAAACAGCCAGAAAGCAAAGTCTAAGTGTTATACACTTTATACATCCTCATATAACAAAGAACATCATTGTTTAACCATGAAAAAAATGGTTCACAATAACAATTTCATGAGTTTTAAACTAATCAGCATTAGTTACTGCTACTCTCTCCATAATCTGAAGGGCAACACCCTAGCAATCAGCAAAAAAGCTTTCTGAAAAAATAGTTGGGATACCATTCCTGGGAAAATAAGAAAAACATAGCCTAAACTATTTCAGAAAACAGCTTAAATACCATATGATGGAAGAAAATAAAGGCACTTGCTTTCTTAAAGACAGCAAAAAATAGTTTTGCATAAATTATGGTAACTCACGCTCTTATTTCAACTATCCCCTATACTGAGTTAAAGAATAACTGCATTGATAAATAAGTGCCAATGGCATAAGAGAAAACCCTACACTACCATGAAGGGCTTTGTATATCACAGAATGGCATAAATAGTCCTTTTTGAGTCATAGACCCACTAATACAGTGGACAAAGTTTGCACAAGGGTCTTGTACAACCTTGCGTCATTGTCTATGAACCACCTACCTCCTCTGCTAAAGTACCCATCCTCTGATTGTGTTCCATTTATCCTAGCTGCCTCAATATACTCCCCTGATGGAGTACCTTATGTGGCAACAATGGGGGGGGGGGGGCTGAGCTATGTTGTCACATTTTCAAGCAAAGGGACAATCCCCCTCACCTACCATTATGTAGCTGCACCCGCACACAAAATGTTTCAGCTAATGGAGGTTCACACAGCATCCAATCCTCTCATTACCATAGGATGATAATGACCTCAGCACTGCCAACATGCCTAATGGCTGTGATTCATGAATGAATCACAGTCATTCATACAAGCAGCATACAGTACTGCTGGGTAAGACAGCAGTCTCCTGTATAGCTATTGTAGTTACTTGGTAAGATTTATAGGTTCATAGGTAAGTTCATAGGTTCATAGGTAGGTACTAGGCTATTGGCCCTAGGGCCTATATAAGCCTAGCCAAAGGTACCCTGGCTTTCGCCACCCAGGAAAATTATTTTCCTGTGCCACTGCGAGCAGAGCCACAGAAGTGATCCTCAGGGTGAATTTCCTATCTCCCATCCAATCATCAAGATTTTTCTTGAAGAGCACTAATGAGGAGCTTTGTTTGATATAGATAGGTAGTTTGTTCCAGAGTATGGAAAGTCTCTGTGACAGGAATCTATCCCTCCAGCATGTTCTGTTTATTGTGGTGACAAGGTTTAGGTCCCTAGACCATGTAGCTCGTAGGGATTGGGATTTCTTTAAGTGGAGCATGTCTAAAAGCTCTGGATTTGACATAGCTTTGTGTGTTAGGCAGAGATCGCCTCTGAGTAGGCGATATGCAACGGAGTAAAGCTGCAGTTTTTTGAGATGGTCTGCATAGGGCATCTGTTTGAGGCCAGTAATTCTCTTTGTGAGGTATTTCTGTGGCCTTTCCAGTTGTTGTAGATGTCTTGTGAGGTACATACCAAAAGGGGCATTGTACTCTATAATGGGTCTAATGAGTGATGAGTAGAGGGGAACAATGACCTCTTTTTTCCTGGATGAGAAACCTTTTGTGATGAGGTGTGCCACGTAGAAGGATTTCCTGACTACTGTGGTGATGTGACTATCAAAGGAGAGACTACTGTCCACCTGTGTCCCAAGGTCTCTTATCACACTTTCAGTGTTAAGTAGCCTACCGCCTATGTGGTAGTTCATGGGTACTGAGTTTTTACCAAAAGGGATGACAATGCACTTTTTGGCATTGAGCTTGAGGCCATGGCTTTGACACCAAGCATCTGTCTCAGCAAGGCCCTTTTGCAGGATGTCCACATCTTTTGGAGTTTTGATTATGGCTCCTAGTTTGCAGTCATCTGCGAACTTCGTTAACCAAAGACCTTCTGTGTTTACCTGTACTTCAGAGAAGTAGATAGCAAACAGGAGAGGACCCAGGACTGAACCCTGTGGTACTCCACTTGTCACTGGTCTGAAGTTGGATTTGGAGTCTGCTACTTTCACAGTGTGGGTTCTGTCAGTGAGCCATTTGGCAACCCATCTTGTGACATAGGGATTTATACCTAGTTTAGTGAGTTTATCTATAATTCAAGAGTGGGGGATGGTGTTGAAAGCCTTGGCAAGATCTAGATAGGCTGTGTGAACCACCTTACCCTCATCTACGGCTTTGGTGACTGCTTCAAAGAAGTCTATCAGGTTTAGGAGACATGATCTGCCTTTTACAAACCTGAACTGGATGGGGTTCTGAGTTTGGAGATTACCAATGTCATTGATTATAAGTTTCATGATGATACGTTCCATAGCCTTGCAGACCAGGCTCGTTAGGCTAATGGGGCGGTAGTTTCCGGGGTCTGTGGTGGCTCCCCCTTTGTGGAGTGGGATAACTGTCACTGTGTGCCATTCAGTGGGCACATAGCCTGAGGTGAGGCTATGAATGAACATGGTACTTAGGTGGGGTGCTAGTTCATTCTGTAGTTCATGTAGAACACAGCCTGGGATGTCGTCAGGTCCCATGGATGCTGTGTTCTAGTCTAGTTGCCCTTTTGGGCCATTTTAAACCTAGCCAATTTTCCCAAACGTGAGAATCAAACCCTGTACCTTGTGTCTGTGAAGTAAACTTAGTAGCTTTAAATAGTGTTGTTGGACTACACAGTGCTACATGTCATTCCTTAACACATTCCTGTCATTCTTCAGGATCATTCAATATATTGTGAATGGGACTGTATCAATAATGACTGCAGCATCTAATGTCTGTGAATCACTATAGTTCTGGTGATATACTGTACACAGATGTAAAATACATTTACATATTCACATGCTGTGTTCATGAATGCCAAGGCATGTAAATTCTCTTGTATGTAAACTTTTTAAATTAACCTGAATATATGCACCGTGTTTTATAATTAGTTGGCTAACCTCATTGGTAGTACTCTGTCTTCTAAACAATTGTATATTAATAGTCTATAGCTGCTCTTTTACTTTTCACCAGGGACCTATTTTGTCACTTATATAAGCTTGTTTTGTTCTTCTCCTCTTACTAAATGTATTAGATAATCTTATGTATAAGGCACTACTAGTATATGTATGCTTACTTACCATCATGGCTGAAAAGTGTGGTGCCCCAGTCCACTCACGAAAACAAACAAGCAAATAAATGAATGTTATTATTCTGTATATTGCTCATGAATATTGTTTGAACTATATATAGTTATTCCAGCACAAAGATTCACTGAAAAGTGCATTGACACTGTATGAATATACTTGTTTGCATCTGTACCTTCCATATTACATATATGAGTGTTTCAGCTGTGTCTTATACTGTCTATGCCATGTAGTAAGGGTCAGAACTGAAGGGTCTTCAGACCACCTCACTTACCTGACTGTTAAATGTTAAATAAAATAAACAAATAAATCAATAAAATATGTAGATTCCCTTGATTGCTTCTGTATGCAAACAATGAAACAATGCTGTAAATATAAATAAACAAAAACATACACACACGCGCACACACACACACACACACACACACACACATACATGTACATATGTACACAACACAAGGTTCTACACATATATATACACAAACACTACAAATACACACACATTTCTGCAGATGCAGTATATGATACAAACATTAAGATGTCTGTTAAAGCGAAGTAGGCTTGAAATTAAGTGCCTATTGTATTTGAAATATATTTCAAGATGTTTTATCCTATGTGCTGTCTTTTCATAGATAGTAATCTGCACTGTATATTTTCAAACCCGAAGAGGAAAATCTGATTTGTTTTTCTTCTTTTGTAAACTAATAGCACTTGTTTTTCATCTTGTCTGCATGTTTTGATCTGTTTGAAATATGACTGAATTAAATGCTTGCTTTAAGAATGAGATGTTAAAATGTTTACATCTCTTGCAGTACACTAATCACATTAGGTTGTACTTAAATTGGTCTCTGATATATGCTTACCTTCCATCCAGCAGTGACAATATTTCTCTGCCTTAAGTACAATTCAATTTACTACCCACCGGCAAGCAATACATCTTCTAATTTAAAAAGGCTTAACTACAAAAAAGGTAATGGAAGTTCACAGAACTGACAATCACTATAGAATGGAAAATTAGTGTGCATATTCTTTTCAAAAAATTAAAATAATTAATGATGGAAGTATATCCTTGTGTGTAGTTTCTTTTGAATCTATGACTGAAATCTACATTATCTGTTTGCTATTTGTGCCAAATTAGATAACACAGTATAATGGACAGATACATATTTTTAATAACCTGAACAGACTCTTAAGAGACTTCATATACTCATGTGCTCTCAGCATGTAAAGCTTTTTTGTTGCCACATTTGCTATCATTGGAGACATAGCAGTTTAGATATACAGTATCAGTAATCATGATAAAGCCCTTTCATTGCCCATACTTATAAATATTCCAAGGAACACAGCAAAAGCAAGGCATGCAGCATCCTGCCCTCCTCTTTATGGTACCAAATGCTCAAGTAAGCACAGCGTGCATCTTCCTTCTACCTAACTTATTATAGTGCAAATCCATTTTCACAGGAGTGTGTACTTCTCACACATCCACACTTAAGTAAGCATATCACAGAGGTTCAAAATGCACCAGTAATCATTCTGCTAGATCACATATGGTCACAAGCAAGTACTAGGCTAACTGTCATTTTAAGCCTAGCCAGTTTATCTTTTTGTACTTGAAATAACCTATCCCATTTGGTATAGATTGGCCTTACCTACCCCATGGCTGATAATTATATCTTACCCATAATGAGAATAACTGGGTTCATACCATAGATAATTGGAGGGAACCCATGCATGGGATAAAGCATTAGATGTACAGGGGCAGTCATGAGGAAACTTTTCTTTTTCCTATCCACAGATCTAAGATGTGCTTGAAAATAGATAGGGATGAACTTTGTTTTGTGTGGATGGGTAGTCTGTTACAAAGCAACAGTATCCTCTTTGAGATATACCTGTCCCCCCAAACTATTCTGTCAATGTTGCAGAAGATGTTTAGAGCCTGAGACCAACTATTTATGATGCTATTTGACTCACTGATGTGCAGTAAATCCATCAGTAATTGGTTGAGGAATGCATTGCATTCCAGACACAGGTCACCTCTTAGCAATCTGTATGATACCAAGTATAGTGATAGGGCTTTGATTCAGTCCATGTAGGACATGTACTTTAGGCCATGTATCTTTTAGTAAGGTATATCTGTGGGCATTCCAGTTGCTGCATGTGTCTGGATAGATACATCCCAAAGGGGGGCATTATGCTCAATGACTGATCTAATGAGGGCTGAGTAAAGGGGGACAATGAAATCCCTAGTTATAGACACAACCCCTTTATTTATAAGCTGTACAATATAGGATGAGTTTCTTACAACAATGGGCACATGTTGGTCAAAGGTTAGGTTACTGTCTACATAGGTTCCCAAATCCTGTGCAACTAGGTCAGCTCGTATGTATGTATTGTCAATGTGACCACTTCCTGTGATATGTGACTTCCCAAAGGATACAATAATGCATTTTTGGCTTTTAGTTTCAGGCCATGATATTGGCACCAGTTATTTATTTCGGACCAACCTTCCTGCAGGATGGCTAAGTCATTTAGGGATCCATTGACAGTCCCTAGCTTATAGTCATCTGCAAATGTAGTCATTCAGAGCCTTTCGGTATTGGCTTTTACTTCAGAAAAGAAGATGCCAAACAGGAGACATCCCTGCACAGAACTCTGGGGGAACTCCACTAGTGACTGGTCACCTTATGGAACTAACGTCTCCTATTTTTTATTATCTGCATCTTATCTGTGAGCCAGTTGGCAATCCTGCAAGTGGCATAGAGATTTACTCCCAGTTTATCTTTTCTACTATGCCTTAGTGGGGAATTGTGTAAAAAGCTTTTGCTAGGTTGGGTATACAGTATGTAACATTTTGCCTTCATCCATTGCCTTGTTGACCTTTTCAAAATAATCCACCAGGCTGAGTAAGCATGACTTGCACTTGAGAAATCCAGACTGACATGTTCCAGTGACTGGAGTTTTCCTATATCCTGACTGATTAATTCCATGATAAGTCTTTCTATGGCTGTGCATATGAGACTGGTCAGACTTATGGCTCTGTAATTATGCAAGGGAATGACTGAAGCTGTTATGCATTCACTTGGTACAAAACCTGTATGGAGGCAGAGACTGAACAGAAATTTTAGGAATGTGGCAAATTCATGCTTCATGCTATTTAAGATGCATCCAGGGATATTATCAGGACCCACTGATGCAGCATTTTTAGCTTTTGATAGCACTTTTATGACTTAGTCTTGTGTGATAGCTGGAGGACAGCCAGTTTATGGTATATCCTGAGGGATAGACAGAGGGAAGAAAGGGGCAAAATTAGAGCTAAATTTATCAGCCAGTAGGTTCACTCTATATTCAGCCTCAGTGTAAGTAATATCAATCACAATCAGCTCAGCACATTGCTGCATTGTGCTTTTGAGATTTTGAACATAAGTAAAAAAATGCATTGTGAATATCTTTGGCTGGGTTAGCTATTTTAACCTCAGACTTTGCTGTGGTGGATCTTATTAAGCTCCTGAGTTGTTTATTTCTCTGACAAGAGCTTTAATATTCTGGAAATTACTCTTCTTACTTTTGGTCAAGATTCTTTTCCTTTTATTAAAAATCTTGTTGGTATTATGGTTCTACCATGTGGGTTTGTTTATGGGGTTTCCCCTGCACTTGTTACTATGGGATACAGGTGTATCTATGCAACGGATTACATTCTGGTATAGTATATAGTGTAGAATTCTGTGTATTCAGTGGAATAGCAGGTTTGGTGGGGATTTGAATCTTGCAGATGTATGATTTGGGAGTAGGGAGTTTGTCTTAAAGAAATTTCTTAAAGTACCATGGGTGGAAGGGATCTCTGGTTTCAGTTTTATTTCAAAGGTGACTGCTTTATGGTCAGACCTAACAAGTGATGAAGATTGCAAGAGATGATGCAAGATGCTCCCATATTAGTATGATAAGATCCGAGATATTATTTCCCCTAGTGGGTACTCTGACCAAATGTTCCAGGATATTTGCATTGACAAAGTCCAGAAATCTCTGTGGTTGTGGACTAGTGGTGGTATAGATTTTCCAGTCTATAGCTGAATAGTTTAGATCACCCAAGAAAATGGCTTTAATACTGAGTGATTCTAGTTGCTGTAGATAGGTGTTGTGGATTTCTTTTGTCTCAGAGGGAGTTCTATAGCTAGATGATATATGATATGGGGCATTTCTGATGTTGTTTGGCCATGAAGAAGCTCTGCTACATCATGCTGCTTTACCAGACTTAATGTGAGTCTCTTCTGGATTTAGACTGAGACACTGCCACCTTTTTCCCCCTCCTGCACTGTAGCTGGTCTAAACGTAGAAGGCATTATAGACTTGCACAGCCAGAGTACACTCTGCTTTTTAAACCATGTCGCAGTCACTACACAGATGTCAACGTCCTCCAGGGTAAAAGGGCTTGTATGGAGTGGAGCTTCTTGTTTAGACTTCTAGCATTAATCAGTAACACCTACACATCTTCATTTGCTTGTTTTGTTATGTTGGTAGGTTTATCACTTGGTATTGTCTAAAAAGGCAGTATGGGTCAGAGTATGTCTTTGCCAATAAGTGAAACCATATAGGGAACAGATATAGGCCATCCCTGGTGAAGCAGCATAATTTGTTGATCATATCTTCCCGTGCTGACAAATATTAAACCTGTTTTGGATGACAAAATAAACTAAACCAATTATTGAAGTAATTTATCTTTTCTCATATCAACACCATCGCTGGAGAAGGTAGAATGCTGATCAATGCTAGACTCATACCTGAGAGCTCTATCATGTCTCTCTTTATGTAGTCCAGGGAAGTAAACCACATGTCATTAGCACCAGTATGAAATTTGACAGAGTCATACTGGTGCTTGTTGTTCAAGGAATTGAGTGCATACATGATCTGATGGATCCTGGCACCAAACAGCAACTGACTGTCAGTCTTTCCTTGCTCAGCCAGGTAAGATGCACATCTGTATGTCTTACAATGGAGTCACCTATAGCAACAATATTTGGCTGAGTTGATGCCTGCCTTATGGGCTCAGCATATGTGACTTAGGACTCCTTGTGCTAGGTGAGGAAGTAGGCTTAACATGTTGAGTACGCTTTATACCTGTGTTGTGTTTTGGAGGTCATTAAGGTTTGGGCACGTCACAACCTTGGCATATGAGGGATTTCATATATTCTGATAGCCTTGGAGAGGCATGATGTCTGGTGTACTGCTGAAAATTTTTATGTCTGAGTTTACTGTGTGTGAGATTTTTGCCTCCAAGGATATTATATATGTGCATATCTCACACACTGTGTTATGCTGTTTGAGTAATAGACGATTGTCAGACAGCATGAGACAATTCTTACACCATCTGAAGATATCCACCTCAATCAGACTGGCTAGATAAGTTGTGGGGAAGCGCTCGTCCATGATACCAACAGGAATGAATCTGTGGGCAGGGGGTAACTATAACTGCTTGGAGTTCATATTTAGAATAATGTTTGGGTCAGCTTGTTACTGAGTATTTAAATATCAATACAAAACAGCTAACTTGGAAACCTTCTTCTGTCACCAGCAAAAAAACAGTAAACTAATTATAATAAAAAAGCACATTAATTTGATACTAAAATCAGTGCAAGCAGTATCAGTACACTCAACATTACACAATTTTATCAAAGGTCTTAACCCAGTGAGTAGTTTAAGGAGAGAGACTTGGAAAAATGATACTTATGTGTTAATTGTCAACAGCCAATAAATGGACATAGGTAGGGTATTATTTTGTCAAATTGTCATAAGGGGCAGACAACAACAGATGCACCGAATTGAGGGATACAACTACAATAGGGTGGGTGTGGAGTAGCAAAACAGACCATTAGCTCTTACCTAGAACTTAATTCAAAGACAAGTCCTGAACTAACCTGACATACATTCAGTATATAAGACTGTAACTAGGGTTTATTAACAACAGCTAGACAACTTAACAGCAAAAACGCAGTGTAACAATGTACTGAAATTACTAATATAGCCTTACAGACCTTACTTAAAGCAGATACACTCTGATAAAATTAACCTGAAATCAGATCAACAAATGAAAACATTTGTCTGCCTTTCTTGTAATGGAACTATTACATACATCATTGTCCTTTTGCCAATAATTGAAACCCTGGAGGGGACAGATACAGGCTTTCCCCAGTGAAGCAGTGTGGTCTTTTAATTATATCCTCCTAGGCTGACAAATATTGGACCCCCTATGAATGATACCAATAACTAAACCAATTATTGAAGTCAATTACTTTTTGCTCATATTGTGGCACCATCCTTGGAGAAGGTAGAATGCTACTTGGTGCTTGGCTCATACCTGTCTTGGACAAGTAGTCTGACAGCACCATCATATTTCTCATCATATAGCCCTTGGAAGCAGACCTCAAGTCATTGACAATGGCATGAACTATGACAAAGTCATAAATATACTTGTTCAAGACTTATGTGCATGCATGATCTGATAAATCCTGGCACTAGAAAAACATCTGACCATCACTTTTTCCTTACTCAGCCAGATAAATGACATATCTGTATGTCTTTTAATGGAGTCACCCATAAGAAGAATGTTTGACTGGGATGATGCCTGGCTTATAGGCTCAGCATCTGTGACTGTGGGACTTCTTGTGCTACGTGAGGAGGTAGGCTTAACATGTTGATTGTTTTTTGTACCTGTGTTGTGATTTGGAGGTCTTTGAGGTCTAGGCATATTAATCTTTAGAACCTCAGAATATGATGGATTATGTGCATTGCGATGACCTTGAGTCACCAGTCCATTAGGAATGAAAAATATTATGCAGTAAACAGGAACCCTAAGAAATCAAAACACATTGGAAGTACCTCTGCATCTGGTTAGAACAGTAATTAAACTTACTAATGCCATACTGTGATAACTGCAGCAAAAAATAAACACATCTGAGAAAGCAAATCTCCCACATCCTGTAAAAGTGGGTAGACGTGTTGCAGGCAAGGGAGCCCTCATTGCCAGGCTTGAATAAGGACTACTTATTTTGTCTACAGCCTCCAAACGAACATGGTGACTCATCAAAATATTTTCAGATCAGTGCAGAATCAAACTACTTATAGGCTGTCTCTTTTGCAAACTTCTCATCTATTATTCCAACCCCCACACACACACACACACACACACACACACACACACACATAGGCAGCAGACTGACCCAGCAAAACTTAGGCTACAAAATTAAGATCCCTTAGTTGTAAAAATTCTTCAACGTGAACAGTAAAAACTAAGCTCCACAGTTTTATGGCCAAATGTGTGAATCGCTCCTCATACAGTTACAAGATACTGAGACATTTTCAAATTTCACATCTCAGCTAAAGATGCTACCTGCACATATTCCAATCAAGACAAAATAACAGAATTCAATTCAAGCAAAAGAGTATAAATTAATTTGATTTAACTTTAACTAAAATGTCAACCTAGTTCACCCTACTATGTTGCCATGTCCACATTTGTGGAATATGAAACATCCTCTCGGTTTACAACTCTCTCTCAAACTTGTTTTCTCATATTTTCCACTTCTTGCTCACACTTTCACCCCTTTTTCACTATATCTTGTTATACCTTAGTTCCCTACATTACTTATCACCTCTCACAGCTCAACTACCTCTTTCCCCCACTTGCCTAATTCTTCCCACCTTCTCTCCTCACCGCTGCACTAATCTTTTTCTTCCTGAATCACCACTCTTCTGTTCTCTCTCCTGAAGATACTCATCTTCTCTCCCTTTACTATTTTCCACCAAACATTAGTTGTACATATTGCAAATATTGCAACATACAAATGTTTAATTGTAACACAGTCCTCCAGAGTTTACTCTAAATGGGAGTAGATTTACAGATGTGTCTCAAAGTATTAGTGAATAATCACCTGATGAATTGTTATTGCGTCTCAAAGTAAAAATATACATTAATGTATGTTTCTGTTATTAATTCTTACTTTTTTTTTTCTTTCCCTGTCCTGGGTCTGAAAATGGTCCAATGAGATCAGTGTTTTACCCCAGTTAATAAGTAAAAATGAATAAATACATGCATATATATGTACTTCTCAACCTGCAAACATTGAAAATAGGAACAATGGTCCCTGAAAATAAGTTCATTCAGCTAAAAATGTGGACATCTAATTAGCATATATAAAATTCCTAGACTTTAATGAACCATATTGTAAACTTCTCCCACACAAGGAATTTTTTTTTGCTTCAGGAAAAGGAGACGTAAAATGTGTGCCCTATTTATTTAAATTATCATCACCCTTAATATGTTGGTCGTGTAATATGGTTTTAGGTGTACTAGTGTACTATACAGCTTCAGAAATCACATGTGTTGAAGGGGGAATTCAAAAATCTGCATGCAAAGATAAATCAAATCTGAAAAGGACATAACTCCAAAAAGAGGGTTACCCTGTTCAGATGTAATCCTGCATGAAAACAGGAATGTTTCTTCAAAACAGTGTCTTGCATACATGCATAAATATGCACACAAAAGAAAAATATATATGAAGATATTTCATTTTAGATTTACCTGTTCTACTCTTTCTGTGAAGTTATTCATGTGACTGTTTCTGCTGACTTCCAGTTTGTTATTGTTTGTGATTACAAATCCTGTTTTAAATAGAAATGCTATATTTAATCACTTCTGCTACAAGACATACTGGTATTTTGCTGAATGTATTAATTAAGTTATTTATTTACTTAATTATCTATCAATATTTGTCAAATGCACTCCCGTCTCTCATCATATTCTTCATGGATTATGTGGCACAGTTATGTGGTGGGTTTTTATGTTTCTCTAGAAAACAAGGAGGTGTGGCACAAATCTAAATCCAGTCCATCTGGCTGACAAATACCTTTCCTGCTATTTTGTGTCTGCATGTTAATTAGCTAAAATGAAGTCTAAGTGACTATTCCCTTAGTAAAATGCTAGTGGAAGACCTACAGCTTCCATGCAATACATTTTCATGCTACCATTAGCAGACAAAATCATATTTATTTAAGTGCTGGGATTTTAATGATGGCTAATTTCTAAAAACAAAAGGCAAAAATAAAATTAAGACAGATGTAAAAATGTAAGATAACCTGTGTGGAATATGGCTTTTTTTTTTGACTAAAAACTGTCATAACTTGGGAGAGAAGTCCAATGAAATTTTTAGTAAGCTCTAATGACAGTGTTTTACAGAGGTGTACAGTCAGCCCATCCCTGGTCCAGATTCAATTTCTTCTCAGATCCAGAGTTTTTCTTTTAATCTACTTAAAATTTATATTATAGTAACATTAAACTAAGAAGATAAAATATTAGGCTCAGTACTGGTCAATAATAAATGATGCAATAGCAGACAAGGCCACATTACTGCAGTACAAATAACACACATAATAGAGGTCCTCAGTGGGAAACAACATCTCTGCATTACTATTTTAATCTTAATGTATTTTTAATGATAGTACTGTCTTAAAGTGCTCTTTTTTACCAAGAGCCTTCAGCAGAAAATGATGCAACAGCAAATTAAACCACAGTACAGCATTGCAAATAGTGCATTTACTGCAGATGCTCAGTGGGAACTGTATTATGTCTACGTTCCTTCGTTAATCTTACTGAATTATTTCTTCCCATTGCTGTCTTTGCAGACAGATAAGAGATGAAACTGGAAGAATATATGATAAACAGCTCCTGTATGAATAAATGCCATTTTAAAGGCATTTGATTCAGAAAACTTCCAGAGCTGGAATGTTAGAATAATTTTCTATAAAATAATTTTATGTTATGTTATTTATCAATTTTGCAGAAGAATTTTGGCATCTTTCATGTGATAAATTCTTTAAATACTATAAAACTGTATTTTTTCTAATTATTATATCACTTCATGAGCAAACAACAAAAAGGGATTTTAATATGTGATCTGTGAATGTTATTCAGGAACTCATAAGACTGCAATTTCCACACATAGAACATACATTTCAATTCAGGCTTCTGTGAAGGAAAATAAATTATACTAAGAAGAGGATACTGCATTGTGATAGCATTCCATAAGTTAGAAATAACTAGGACTTCTATAAAACCACTACCACTATATACATGTGTTATTTATTTAACTTGTTTGCACACTTTAAGTTTCATGGGTAAGAACCTAGCAGAAACTGCTTGCAAAAAAAGTGTCACGTGCTACTGTTAATAACAATTAAACATCATTGCCTGAGGAATAACACGGGATAACATTTACTATAGCTTATAGTGTGATGGCTTTTGAATCTAAATGATTGTCCATTATAAATCAAAATGTGGTATGCTGAATGCTTTTTTATAAATTAAAATTATATGATACTAGACTGGGTCATTCTATTAATTTTATAAAGTTTGATATAAGATGCCTGACCAAGTCTACTGACATCAAGTCTGTTATTGCTTGCAATTGCAAATCCCATTTTCCATACTAATACAACCTGATTATATGTAATTTACATGTTTTGGATTTGTTGGGTTTTGCAGTTGTCGCTTTCTGGTACCTCTCTCTCTCTGTCTCTCATATGTTTACAGGTTCATAGTTATATACTAGGTTGGCGACCACTAGGGCCTTTATAAGCCTAGCCATGCAACCTAAATGTGTCTCACAAATTAAATGTTTTAGATATTTATATAGTGGTGATTACTGGTTAGCACATGATTTACTGGCTCCCTCTATCCACCAGAGACATAGGCACCAGACCAGGGGTGAATTTCCAATTTCCAATACAGTGGTCCAAGTTACACTTAAATAGGATTAGGAAGGGACTTTGTTTCAAATGGATGGGGAGCCTGTTTCAGAGAATGGGAATTCTCTGAGATACATACCCATCTCCTCAATCTCAATGTGTCCTGTTTATGTCACAAGCAAAGTTTAGGTCTTTGGATCTAGTAGTTCCAATGATGTTTGTTTTGTGGATGCGCAAAAGATTCATCAGAGTAGGGTCCAAGGATGACTTGTAAGCCAGGCATAGATTGACTTTAAGTATTCTGTAGGAGACCAAAGACAGAGATAGGGCTTGGAGGTGATCTGCATAGGACATTGTGGTTATGTTCTGTATTGTTTTTGTAAGGAATCTTTGTGGTCATTTCAGTTTCTGAATGTGTTTGGTCAGGTACATAATAAGAGAGACATTTTACTCTAAAATTGCTATGACGAGGGCTGAGCACAGTGGTATATTGGTCTCGCTGGACATAGATGCCATGCTGTTACTAATAATTTGAGCAACACAGAAGGGTTTTCTTACTTCCTTGGACACTTGTTAGTCAAAGGCTAGGTTATTATCAACATTTTTTCTTAGATTCCTGACTAGTGAGTCAACTGTTAGTGGTGTTTTATTGATAGCATAGTTTCCTGGGGTGGTCAAGTTCCCGAAATGTACTAATATGCATTTCTTTGCTTTGAGTTTTAAGGCCTGTCCTCCTCTGTGTTAGAACCTCTTGTAAGGTGTCTGCATCTTGGATGGATTCTATGACTGCATTTTCTTATTCTCTCTCTCTCTTGCTAGTTTTCACAGGCAATGTGGTACATTTACATGGGTCTGTGGTGTTCGAGGAAATGCTGTCGTATGGCATGCTTCTAAATGGAATATCTGTTTGCCTTTCTATCAATTCTGGGACTGTATTTTAGTTACCTGAAAGGTAGACTGCCATTATTTTTCTCAATAAATTTCCAAAGGAAATCTAGCAGCATTCATGGAATACGTTCTATGATACTACCATTAACTGGCAAAAGCAAAATAATTTGAAAGTCAGGCTTGCATTTCAAAACTAATATTAAAAGTCCAACTAAATAGTAAAACTAATTTAGATTAAGGTGAAATGTTAGTTAAATTATGATAATGAGTGACATTGTTTTCTTTGAAGTTTTATAGATTAGAAATAGAAAAAAGTCATAAAATGTTTCAGTTAGCAGTTATGGCCATGCTGATGGTGGTCAGTCCTTCACATTTCCAAATATCATTTGTTCTTAAGTCTGCTTTTTGCTATTCATCAGCATAACATTTAATATGGAGTATCAATGAAACAGGAAAAGGTAGCAGTCCAATCTCAGTCATTAACACCAGTGCACAAGCAAGATATGCTAGGCTTCTTGAAAATGGTCCTTTGCTAATAAATGGTGCAACAGCAAATTCAGCCATATTACTATAGTCTATATAATGCATTTATTACAGGTGCTCATTTGGAAGTATATTATATCTCTGCATTACTGCTTGATTTTTAATGGAATTTTATCATCTTTTAACTATAAATGCAAATAAGAATTTGATTTGACTAAGTTGAGAATAACTCCAACTCATAAATTCCAACTAGATGTGATAAAAAATCTAAAAGGGAATCCATCCTTGACTGGGTCCTAATTAACAACCCCACATTGTACCCTCACACAGGCAGTCTCCCAGACATCTTAATTGACCACAACATAATATACTTTATACGTAGTAGAACAAGCATATGCAAAACCACTAACTATATATCCACTAGAAACACAAACAAATTCTCTCCTGAGGTCCTCAACACTTTACTCTGTAACTGTGACTGGACCCCCTTAAAAACCCTCCCACTTGACCAGGCTGTAGGATATTTCAGCAGAACATTTCTACAACACCTAGACACTGTCGCTCCATTGCGCAAAATCAAGGTTAGAACCTCTACAAACCCCTGGCTCAGTAAAGAAACCAAATAAATCCTCAAGTCCAGAGACACTGCCTGGCTTTACTATCAAAAAAACAAAAAAACACAAAGCCTAACTAAGTACCAAGAACTGTGCAACCGTGCAAAAAAATGCATTAGGCTGGAAAAAAATCCTACTACACAACATTACAAACTAAATACCAACACAACCCGCAAAAATTTTGGAAAAATGTAAACCAGCTACTAAAATCCACCCAAAAGGCTACCCCCAAACCAACCACCCCTGTCACTAAGTTCCCATCGAAACACAATTCACCTCCCACTTTGTGAACTCAATTCTATCCTTAGTCTCGCAGGACAGTTCCTTCCTCACTATCCCCACCCCAACACAAATAACACTAATACAAGCTTTACCCTCAAAACAGTTTCCACCACTTCAATCAAAAGCATGCTCTCCAAACTAAAAGCCTCATCAACAGCAGCCAACCTACTCCCCAGCTATTTCTTGAAACTTACAGCAGATGCTATTGCTATCCCAGTCTCCACTCTCATAAAAAGATAAATTGTTGAAAACTATGTGCCCAAACTCTGGAAAATATCCTATGTTACACCCATACATAAAGGCGGGACCTCCACTGAACTTAATAACTACAGACCCATTGCTTTACTCTCCCCCCTGGCCAAAATCCTAGAAAAATGCATCCATACCCAGATGCTAAACTATCTCCTAGACAACAACATCCTGTCACCTACTCAGCATGGTTTCAGACCTGCCTATAGTACCACTACAGCCCTCCTCTGCTTCACAGACACAGTAAACCGTCTCAAAAATGAAGGCCTACAAGTGTCAACTCTTTTTTTTTGGATATGTCCAAAGCATTTGGCACAGTCTCACACCAAATCCTGCTGAGCAAACTAAACCAATATCATCTATCAAATTCCACTCTTATCTGGTTCCAAAGCTACTTAACTGACAGGTACCAAGCTGTGAAATGGGAAAATTCTCTCTCTCTCCTCAGCTGCCCATAACTATAGGAGTCCCACAGGGTTCTATCTTAGGACCACTACTATTCAGAGTCTTCACAAATGACCTCCATACCTCCACACAGCATGCATCTATAATTCAGTATGCAGATGACACTACCTTAATCTGTGCTTCACAAAACATTCCACCCTCCTGCAAACAACTCAGCTAGCATTCTCTGATGTTGAAAACTACCTTACCAAAGCCCAGCTTATCCTCAAGCCAAAGAAAACTCAGCTTATGATTATAACCAGTTCTAACAAAAACACTAACAGTCAATTCACTATCTACTCCACAAATGCTACTCCAATTGCTTCAGTGGTACAGGCTAAGCTATTGGGAATAACCATAGACTCCCACCTAAAATTTGATAGTCATCTCAACTTAACTATTAAAAAAGTACATGCCAAACTGGGGTCACTCTACAGTATCAAACCATTTCTTACCAACAACACAAGATCAGCCATTGCTCGCATCAACTTCTATCCATCCTACTTTATGCATCTCCCATTCTGACTAATCGCAACAAAACTGAACTAAGCAAAATGGAAGCCTGCTATAACAGAATTGCCCGCTTTGCTGCAAATTGCTCATATAGAACTCATCACTGTACTGCTTTGAGACAGCTCCACTGGTTTGAACTGCCCAACCTCCTAACCTACAATCAGCTCTGCCTCTGTCATTCTATCTATTACCTCCCCAATAAGTATCCTGCCCTCAAAAACCTAGTACAACATCACTCAGCCAAAAGGCCTCTTAGATCATCAAGCAAACTACTACTAGAAGTCAACAACAGCTACAATAGCTTTGGAGATGCACTATATATTAGTTCAGTGGCTAAAAAATGGAACTCTGTCCCTACTAGCATTCAAAACACATCATCCAATGCCTCCTTTAAAGACCTCATCAGGCAACATCTCAAGCAAAGTTGGCAGTGCCATGATTGCTCCCCAGGCTAGTGAAAGCAGATAACATATACATACTAAATCTAGAACACTTGATAATAGTTTTCAATCTTACTCACAAATACTGGCTAATCTACAATGTATGTACTGTACCTGTGTACTATGTATGTATTCTACCTATGTTCCAAATTTCAGCTGTACACCACAAATCTATTAATTACCTTTATTTTTAAAATTAATATTTTTTTGTTTGTTCTCTCCACTGTAACTGTTTATGTGCCACATACCATTGTAAAAACATGTCTCTTGTAATTTGTGTGTATACTGATCATGTCTAAATAACTAAATGTGTCTGCAATTTTTCTTTGTGAAGCTTTTCTCCCCGAGCCTCTGCTGAAAAAGGGCCTTTACGGCTCAGTCTGACACCCCCGGTTAACAAATGTAAAATAAATAAATAAATAAAAACTCCATTTCAATGCAGAGGATCGAATAATTCAGTTTTTAATACAAAAAGCATGTTATTTTTTGTGTTTTATTTTGTTAATAAGGATGGCTTCAGACCTTTTTTCTCAGAAATGGAAGATCCTACTTTTCTAAACTCAGTGAAAATTGTTTTACATGTCTACATTCCTGCTTTAGTTACATGCAATTTATATCTAATTCTTGTATAATTATTATGTATTTTTCTTCTCATCTGAATGGACTGAACCCAGAGTTATAGAAATGATGGAATAGATGTGGCTAATGCCCAGGTACCAAGTTCTGGATGGCAGGAGGTGAGGGCTGACAGCAGAAAAATCTATTTTTTGTTTTCTTTTAACTTTTTAAAGAATGTTCTTGCATCCTGTTAGAGTGTTACTGGGGATGAATATCCCTGCCCTAATGACCCCCTAGCTTGAAGCATAACAGCTTTCTCCTCGTCAGGTACTTTGCAGGTTATAAGCTGAATGGTGTTGAGGTGGGGATGACTGTGCTATATTACTTCTCTACTGCAACAAAGGGCACTGCAAAATGTTAGATCTCCCTTTAGGATACCCCATTTCTACATCACAGTTCTAGACAAAAAAGTACTGTTTAGATATCTCAGGCTATTGCTTAAGAGCATTATATTGATGATGCAATCTGATAAAAGGCATTGGAGAGGAAGTACTGAAAGAACATGGAATACATGTTATAATTTACATTAGTACAGAGACATTTGTGTCAGACACTGGCTTGTGCATAGTTAGAAAAAAGAACTGTGCAAGACAGGAAAATTCATTTGGTGTGCTATAACTCTTCAGAACTATTAAAGCACTATTGTAAAAGCTTTTTTTCTGTTTACTCTTCAATTATTGACGTCTGGAGGTAATGTGTAAAGGGCAACTCTCTCTTGTCATTGCCTTCCCTTAAGTGAATGTGTTTATTTACTGTGCAGTTTAGCCCTCAACAATTCTGTTTCCTTCCTTGGAGAGCAGTTTAGCTACTTCCCTTGTGCAAGTTAGTAAAATGATGTAGGTCTTATAATGTAGAAAAGTGAACTTCATTTACAGAGCTACACAGTCTATGGAAAGGTTAACTCATTTTAGAAAACAGTCTTAATTTAATAATAACTTCACATAGAGTACGTACAATGTAGTAGTAGAGAAGGTACCTATTTTAAGAAAGGTGACTGCTCAGCACATGCTAAACCAATGACATTCTAATGATATCATTCATGGTTCTATAGTTTATAGATCTGAGAATGTAGCTGAATTGTAGCTTCACCACTGATGTCTTCTTTTTTTGTACCTGCTTCAATATAGAATGTTTGGTAATGGGAGTTTCTGTACTGGCACAATTTGAATTGCTGAAAAACAGTGCTTTGATAGTTTTTACAACACTTAGGAACAAGCTGGTATAAACAGATGGCAGTGAAAGAGATCTCATAGTGATGCTGTACAATAGTACAAGGTAATTAAGACATAATTAGCAGTGTGAAAGATCTTGTAGGGATGCTGTACTATACTACAAGTAATGAAGACATAATTAGCATTGTTAGAGATCTCGCAGTGATACTGCACAATACTACAAGGTACTGAAGACATGAATAGCAGTGCAAGAGATCTCATAGTGATGCTGCACAATACTACAGGGAAATGAAGACATAATTAGCGGAGCAAGAGATCTCATAGTGATGATGTATAGTACTACAATGCAATGATGTAATTAGCAGTGCAAGAGATCTTGTAGTGATGCTGTACAATACTACAAGGTAATGACACAATTAGCAGTGCAAGAGATCTTGTAGTGATGCTGTACAATACTACAAAGTAATTAAGACATAATTAGCAGTGCAAGAGATCACATAGTGAAGCTGTACAGTACTACAAGGTAATGAAGACATAACTGATATCATTTAGATATGCTGAGCATGTCTAAACAATCCTACCTTGGTTTTTGATTTATTGAACTTTACTGTTAAAAAGAAGTGCGACTGCAAGTGATAAAGAATTACAGCTTTTGTCTGGCGTGAAGAACTTGTACAGTCAGAACAACTTTACTGTACTTACTTTAGCATTTAGTTGTATACTTGTGTGATTTTTGTCATATAAGTTGATTTAAGTTTTCTTTGAATTCTGTGGTTACTGATTCTGATTATTCTTTTTTTTTACAATATTTTATTAATTTGAAGCTGAACATGGATTCCTTAAATGAGCATGCAATTAATGATTTTCTAAAGCACAAATATCTTGTACAGTATAATAAATGCTATCCATATTTAAAGGTAACAGCTGACAACACTAGCGATATGTGTTCCTCGTGCCAAAGGTTGCATGATATGCTTATCATTGTTAGAAGTAAATCTAGACTTACTGATGATGATAGCACTTGTGTAGCTGACATGGCTTGGAGAACTGCTGTTTCATATATTAATGACTGGACTGGTGAGATAAATAATGTTAGGAAAAGAGTAAATAGAACACATTCAGGAAAGGATGTGTCTAATCTCTGTAAAAACAAGATGATGTCTCTGACAACTTTGGAATTTTGGATGCAAGTATTCAGCAGTCTGAGGATTCAGAGTGTTTAGAAGGGAATAAAAAAGAAAGAAGTTCACAACAAATAACAAGGAAGAAAAAGAAACTGATTAATGACTGTAAAGGAAAGAGAATACGTAGTAAAAAGGACACTGCTTTGTTATATAACACAGGTTACAGGGAACAATAATATTTTCTATCTGAAAACTTTCAGTCTACAGGAAAAGGCATAATTTTTCCAAAAGAGAAGTTAGGAAAAATAGGCAAGGGGCAGATGAAAAGGAAGAAATCAAAACTGAACGTGGAAGGATTGAAGGACATTACTTAAAGAAAAAAGAAGAGAAAGACAGATGTTGACTACATAGCTCAAGCTGTGGATTTACAATGCCACCTGGATGAGAATTTAATACGCAATGAAAACAATGGAATTAATAAGACTAATAGTGATGAAGATCTAGCCTTCGTAACAATTGATAGAGCAGATATTACTGTATTAAAAGCTGAAGATTCGTCAGAGCTGGCCAGCAAAGATAGTCTTGTAATTGGAGATTCAATTATTAGAGGAACTGATACTTATATTTGCAGAGATGATAATGAACATCGAGTAGTGTTATGCTTGCCAGGAGCAAAAATAGAAGATATGAGCCAAGTCTTGGAATGCCTTAATGTAAAGAAGTATGGATCTGTTTTTATTCATGTTGGTACAAATGATGTCATCCAGTTAGTAGGGAACTGACAGCCCTCTTAGATAGTATAGCTTGTACTGGTGTTAGGACATATTTTTCACCTACAGAAAGGATAGTTAAGTTATTATGAATGAAAAGATTTTTTGGGATAAATACCTACATGAAAAAAATGTCCTTTTTTTAAAAAATGGAAATGTATAGAGCATCCATGTCTAGTTTTAGGCACAAATGTGTTCAGACAGGATGGTGTGCATTTGTCAAGATCAGGGAGGAGATTTTTTGCAGCAGATATTTTGCAATATTTGACAAACACTAGGCAAGATTTTTACCAGGTCGAAAATTTAACAGTTCACAGATAGCAACATTTGATGCATCTCTGATGGTTGTTAATGCCAGGAGCATTAATAATAAAGTTTTTTTTATTGGAAAATTTGCTATGTTCCCATAAGATTGATGTTATTGTTTGTGAAACATGGTTAAAGAACAATGACTGCAAACCAGTTCTGTCAGGGTATAAATGCTTTTACTGTAATAGACATTCTAACAAAAAATCAGGTGGAGGTGTTATGATAGGGATTAAATATTATTATGAGACCTGTGATTATAACATGTTCAGTGATAACACCAATACTACAGCTTGTTTAACTGTGACAATTAAGATAACCCTGGAATTTTTAACAATTGTTGGAGTGTAAAGACCACCAAATTCAAGTGCTGTTGACCTAGATGAATTCAAATATTTCTTGCATGAAACACAAGAGAGAAGAATAATATTAGCTTGGGACTTAAATTTACCAGAAACAGACTGTAATAATATTGATTCAACAATGTTAGTCAGGAAATTATTCACAGCATATATTCAGGAACAACAATTGCTTCAGATTGTAAAAAAAACTACCAGGGGACAGAATATACTAGACATTTGTGTTCCTAAAGAAATTAATGTTACTTCAAGTCAAGTTTTACCACCATTGACGTGCAGTTATCACAGGGTTATAAAGGTTAATATCTTGCTATATAATTTTGTCAAACTGAAATCTAAATCAGTGCACAGAAGTTTAATTACAGATTATATGGAAGCAAAACAGTCACTATGTAAAACTAACTGGAGTGAGGTGTTCAGTGGAAAAACTGCAGATGGAATGTGGAAAGATAAATTGTTTGAGTGCAAAAAATCAAAACAAATGTTTATCATCAAGATCTAGGCATACAACATCAGGGGGGTATATTTCCATAAGAACATGATATCTGATTAAGGTGAGAGACAAAAAATATAAGAAATGGAAGAGAGGTCAAACTACAACTTTGAAAACTGAAATAAACAGGCTGGACAAACAGATTAATCATAGTGTGAGACAAGATCAAGAACATTTTGAAGAAAATGTATATAAAGCTATTGAGCATAATAGGAAACCTTTTTATAGATAAATAAGATGTGGAAGGAGTAAAGACACACAAATTGATAAACTGTATGCAGAGTCTAAAATTTATTCTCAGATACAACAGATTATAGATGTATTTACAAAATCTTATGCAAAACAGTTTGGCTCCACAAAAGGAGTGATAAGTTGTCCTAGTGACATCCAGCTAACCCCAGATACTGGAATCAAATTAGATTATATTGAAAAAGAACTGCACAAACTGGATCCAAACAAAGCACAGGGAGGAGACGGAATTAGTAACAATGACCTAAGAACACTTCTGTAAGAAGTTATGGTACCATTATATCTATTATTCACTAGGTCATATAAATATGGGGAGATTTCTCAAGATTGGAGACATGAGATTATTAAACCTGTCTTTAACGGAAAGGGGAGTAGGACAAACCCAGGATCATATAAACCCTTAAGTCTACTTTCATGTTGTGGAAAAATAATGGAGAAGATAAAATTGGATAAGTTATTGTCAGAAATGGATAGATTTGGACTCAAAACCATATATCAACATGTATATATTGAAAACAGATATATCAACACTTGTAACATGATGTTCTATAACAATATAATTACAGCTATGAATAAAAAATTCTCCTGTGATGTAATTTATATATATTTAACTTCAGCATTTCACAGGGTCATACACAAAACACTGATCAATAAATTAGCGGAACTAGGTATCGATGTACACTTGATAAGATGGATAGCTACATGGCTTACAAATAGGACATGGCAAGTATCATAAAACAACTGGACAGATGAAATCCTAGGTTACAGTCAGGGTGTCCCACAGGGCACTGTCCTAGGCCCTTACTTGTTTAAATTGTATCTTTCAGATATACCTTTTTAATCTGAGGTGTTCTACAGTCTATGTGCAGATGACCTGAAATTAGGCAAACTGATTACAAGTGTTGCAGATAAGGCATGTCTGCAAAATAACTTGATTAAATTGACCATTTTGGCACAGGAGAATAACATCCTGAAAAATACACAAAAAACTAAGCATATGAGATTTGGAAGGCATGATCTGAAAGGTGAATATTTAATACAGCACACAGTGATTGAAACTGTGGACTAATTTAAGGACCTGGGTATATGGGCAGATTCAGCTATGAGTTTTTCTGATCATATCAACAAATTGGTTAATGATAGTTATAGAACTACAGGTTGTATAAAAAGATTTATAAAGTCTAGGAAATCAAAAATGATGAAGGCATTCTCTGTTAGTTACATTAGACACAAACTTGAGTATGTAATAACAATATGGAAATCATATAAGAAAAAGAGCATGAATAAACTGGAAAGAGTACAGCAGAAATATACCAAGAGCATCCATGGATGTGAAAATTTAAGTTATTATAAAAGACTAATATATCTGAACATGTACAGTGTTTCTTACAGATATCTAAGAGATCTTATACAGGTATATAGGGCATTTAGAGACAACTTCCTCTAGGACTATCAAAAAGTACTAGAGAATCATCAGACAACCTATGTAGAAGATTCTATAGGAATGAGAAGTGTATTAATTGGTTCTCTGACAGAACAGACTAGCAAATTACATTAACTCATTACATCTGAGTGACGCCACCAGGTGCATCTGCAGTTAACTCCCACTGATGCTTCTAGGAGTGAAATACTGCATGCCTATGTTTGCATTGATAATTCTAAAACCATGCTCTGTACAACATCTTAAAAGATTTCTTCTTAAACATTACAAAATGGCAAATTAACTGCATTAATATTTGACCTCTGTTAATGCAAGACATGAGATTTTAATTATTTTTAGGATATTCATTTACATAGATATAATTTTCATGTTGTTCTAAATATCTCAACAACCAAGTAATGCAAACAGAACTCCTTCATCTCATATGAAAGCTCTCAGCTAGATGAATAAAATGCTGCTGGTATATGTGTAACTTGAGGGGTTGCTGAGATAGTGTAAGTTGTTTACAAAATATTACAAAAGTAATAGTTATTGTGTTAACTGTGACTTATAAAATTTAGTTTAAGATCTAGAACCTAAAAAATACTACCATTATAAAAATGATTTGTGATGAAATGTTTGTTATTTATATTTATTTCATAACTTCTATGGTTCCAGAGGGGTCTACTTCAGATGATCAAACTTTCAAATGTTCAGCTTTCATATGGCCAAGACTATCCCTGGGATTCAATAAACTCTGTACAAGAATAGCACTATTCCTGCACGGAGTAGTTCATGTCCGTATAGCATAGCAGCGCACCTTGCATATTCATGAAGGCGTGCTGCTGTTCAACCAACACAGACATGAACCATGAACGAGTGCAGGGGGTGTGTTCAGGTAGTGCACAGACATTGAACACACCCCCTGCACTCAGAAAGTGGCGTCCGGCACTTTCTAATAGGATCTAGCATAATATTAGAGAACTACTCTAATATTATGTCAGTACTTCAATGTCCATGGACACTGAAATGAAATAAGTGATCATTTCAGTGTCCACTGACACTAAAATATACATGGCATAAGGAAAGCAATGCAGGGGGTGTGTGACAGGTTCTGTGACACATACCTTGCATTATAAAAGTGCCTTACGACACCTCTGCAACCTGCTAAAGCCGGAAATGTGTCCAAATGTAGAAATAATGGGGGATAAATCCCTGAAAAGGGACACATCATACATATCACCCTCACAAACTTAGAAAGTTGATAGAAAACAGGTCATGCATTAGCATGAATTACCGAAGGATAGAAGTCTGAAAGCAAATATATGCCAATATTCCCTGACAGCAGTCCATGTGGACAAAGGCACAAATAATGGGGGGAAAAACAATAAAATAGGGAACCTTCTGAAAAATTGCCCTCAAACACTTAGAAAATTGATAGAAAACAGGATATGTATTTAGCAGGAATCTCTGAAGGATAGAACCTGAAAGCCAAATGT
This sequence comes from Protopterus annectens, assembly GCF_019279795.1. NCBI lineage: Eukaryota > Metazoa > Chordata > Ceratodontiformes > Protopteridae > Protopterus > Protopterus annectens. Next base: position 751,339,822 of record NC_056727.1, read on the forward strand.
ATGCCACTATTTCCCAATTGCAGTCCTCAATGACTTGTCAGAACACCACAATACTCAATTAAATAACATAATATAATAATAATATTATAATTTTTTTCTAGGCTAAGGAATGTTTAAATGTAGCTAAGTGGGCATGCACATTATGGCCCTCTGCTTACCATAGCTTAAACATCCCATAGGAGATAAATACAAACATACAGGTGAAATTTTCAAGCCAAGATAGTGTAGTGGTTAGAGTACCAGCTTTACATGCAGGCTTTCACATTACTTGTACCAAGACAGACAACTTATTTTTACATGGGAAAGTAGTGTTAAAATTATTTTTGTAAACATAAATTATGTAACAACTGTTTTTTGTCAACAAAGGTAGTGTAGCTGGTGTACAATGTAACTGTGAGTGCATATAACATGTGAAACTACCTATGCACACACAAGTGCCCTATAAAGCATAATCATACCCCTTGTCAATGTAAGGAAAGCACATAGAGGGATGTCATGTAAAGTATATCATATACACTTAAATGAAATCAGTCCTTTGATATATTTAAAAAATTAAAAGTGAACAATTGTTAGCAATGCTCAGCTATGCTTAGCAAGTGTAACCATTGTTAAGACATGATTGCTAAGCAGCAGCTAGCTCAGCTAAGTGGATTCTTGCACAGTTAAACACTGCTCAACAACATCCCCTTTAAGCAGTGTTAAAACCAGCTTAGTGGATTTGTGCACTGCTTAGCGGAGCTTAACCTTTACAAAATGGTCCAATGACAGCAAAGGGTGGGAATGCTGCACTATTTAAATGGCGCAGGTGAGAATACAGCCATAATCTGCCATAGTCCATCTGTGTAGATTCAATGGCTGGCGTAGGAGAGGGAGTGCGCTTTTGGGTGCAACGCTGGAGCATTCGGAAGTCTAGGGTCATGGCTGGACTCCTAGTTAAAAACAAAGAGGAGAGACTGCTGCAGGGCCAGTACCAGGACTCCCAATATGAAGCAGAGGCCTGGGACCATCTCACACGTGACCTCACCAGTGGTACTGGCATCCCCCGGACTGGTGAGCAGGTACAGTACCACTATGCCGACCTAAAGCATAAAAAGAGGGCTGTCTTGGACCAGTGGATCCAAGATGGATGGGCCCAAAATGCTCCAGTAGTGTGTAAGTATCACTATCAAGTAGTTTGTAGCAAATACTAGCCTGAGAATGTGATAGACAGATATGCATAATGTGTGTTTTTCTCCCCTACAGCTGCAGCAGAGAGGGATGTGAATGTAGAAGCCCATGGTGACAGACTGCTGAGGCTGTGCTGACAGGCTGGTGAGTACAAATCTATTTTGCAGCATTTTGTTAAAATAGCTAGAAGGAATACATTGCTTACTGCTAGTAGGTATACTGTTATTGTGTGAAATGAATAAATAAAAACGTATGACTGATGAATATTGAAGTACAATAAAGACCTTTAAAAAAACTGTTGTGTTTATTCTGGTATGTTGTTGTAGACATGTATAGAATGTATACAGGTTCTTCACAGTAAATATGGCTGTGACAGCATACATTAACTGAGGTGCATCTGTGAACAAGCTGTTAGGAGAAACCGTAGATGTTGTAGCTGTAAAACGAGATATAAATGAAATGTGAAATATATGCTTCACTAAGCGCTGAACCCTGAAGAGTAATATGTCAAGTATCAATGTGTGTACCATGCAGCATTGCTTTGTGTTAATCTGTGCTTTCCAAGTTGTAGTAATCCAAACGAGTAATGCACAGTACAATAACTATCTGTCATGCATGCATCACAGAATTACAAGCTCAGACTGTCTAACCAAGAGACTATTAGACAGAAACCATTGAAACAAGAAACAGCAGTAGCTCAGTGTGATGAGAAATAGGTTAGTTGTCACTTTTGCACACCCAGACGCAGTTCAAATCCAGGGAGTGGTACTAAGATGTGTGCATATCTACACACAAGGAATCAGGAATAAATGTAAAAACAGGTGGTATTACCAGATATATTCCCCACAGGTTTTACAGGTAAGTAAATGTTGCCAGTAGCTGTATGAAGGGTATACTAATAAACTGTATAAAACTGTTCAATTGTCCCACCACATGTCTGCAAATGACAGCAGGGTAGGTACATACAATATGCATTCTTCCCAACTCGTACCTCTCAGCTGTACAGATATTTACTGAATGTCCAGATATTTGTCTCAGATTTGTGGTCCATTTTACATATAGTAGTGGTGTCATGACAAATCAGTGGCAAACCATTAAAAACTGAAGTTAGAAAATAATGATAGACATACAAGTGTCAGATGTCATATCCATCAGAAAAGCCATACAAATGCAAAACCTGTTATTTTATCAACTTTCTAAGACCAATATCTAAAAATTGTCCATATTTATGGGCCTTTGTCCCACTCTTATGTAAGGCTTTGGCCAGATCACATGCTCTACAAGGTTGAGAGGTATGTTTCTGATACATGTCTCTCAAATGTCACACTGTCATGGCCAGTGGTCACTGCTGCAAATAATCTTGGACACAGATAGGAAACCAATTGAAGTATGCCTGTAGCACACTCACATAACAGCAGTTCAGTGTACCCCTCCTGTGCCAGATATGTAACCCTGACATGTATGAGTCCCCTCTAGTCATGTACCCAGAGTTGTCACAGTTTGCCTCATACCATTCCAGACTGATAGTTTAATAGGTATGCTTGCACTACAGAAGCTATGGCCATAGACAGATGTAAAGTGAGGGGAGACCCATAGAGTATTGAGCAGTACTGTTGTAGAAAATAGAAGCATAAGCAGTTGTTAATGGATTTTCTGTCCCCCCCATCTTCTTCAACAATCATTATCCATATACTACTGGTATGTTGTGCTCTAACCCAGTATTGGGACTCGTGTTATATTATTGTTAATATGTTTGATTGCTTGCATGTTAACATATCTAGTTCAAATGCCATTTTTGGTGGCCTGTTGCCATCAATGTTACTTTACTGGCCTGCTGTTACGATGCATACTGTTGTTCCATTTATGCATGTGTTCTGTTTGCTATGCAACTGTTTCAAATCTGTTTTATGGGGTTAACTGGAACACCCATGCATGCTGTTATAATTAATCTTCAAATATGTTGTTCATGACTAACCGACATATTTATAAAACCTCAAAACAATAGCGCATTTGGGAAGGCAGATTCCAGTGGATCTGCCTGTCCCACCTCATCTGGCTGTGGCACCGGGCCCCCAGCACATCTGGGACCCAACCCAGATCTCCCTCAACTGCTGGTCCTGAACCACCTTCAGGTGGAACCACCGCAGGTGATGCTGCCCCCCGGGAGTGGGCGTAGACAGGATGCCATTACCTGCAGTCAGGTCTGGGGTTTGGTGTACAGCAGCTGCGCTAGATTGAGGGCTGCCTGGCTCACCTTGAGGGGCAGGCTGGCCCTTCTGTCTAGCCCCCAGCACAACCACCATTATGGTCATGAAGGTGCAGTGGTGACTGCTCATGGGTGGGGATCTCAGTCCCACTGTAACAATATGGGGGCCCATGGGCTTCGAATTCCCAACAACCCTTCCCATCAAATGTGTTTACCCCCCTCATGTGTCATATACCACCCCTGTCTGCTGTCTTGTCTGTCTTGTCTGTCTGCCTACCCAACCTACCTCCCCAGATGTACCTACAATCCTTCCCTAACATCCCACTCACACCTTAAAAAAAAAAGAAATGGGGATCTGTCCCCAAAACAATATCGCCCCATACATACCTATCCATTTCGCACACATGTCCACTGGATACATGTAATCTGGTCCAATTAGGTTGACTACACATTTCTGTTGTCCTCACTCCTTTCTCTGGGGTTTGAGTGTCCAAATTCACCACCAAATTCTGTACAAATGCACATCTGTTGCTGTATAAGAAATAGACAGTTATGGACCTTCCCTACACCCATTCTGCACATCCCTAGCTATCTTTTATATTGTTTTCCCTCTGCATGCCCCTTTTTCACCACTTTCCTATCATCCCTTTTTCTTTTCTTTTAAAGAAATTAGCATGGGTGTAAGCGTGAGTAAGCGAGTCTGCGCAATGCTAAGTGAAGCCAACACAGATTAAGCATCTGTACATTTAACCATGTGTTGGCATCACTTAGCATCACGCAAACCCAATTACAACTGCTTAAAACTGCTTTAATCACTCTGTTTCCATCAACTACTATTTTGCCTACCAACAAAATAATTAGCCTTGCCAAGTCTCAAACCCAGTGCCCTGTACACCATTGTCAGGGCAATGTAACACTACACCACTTGAGTTACAAGAATTACTGATGCTTTTTCAAAAAAATTATGCAGTAGACTCAACAGTAGGGAAAAGATTCTGTAGAATCAGTCAGGTTTTGTATATATACATACATATACACATGCATATATGTATGGAGATGCATATATATGGAAAATATATACATAATATACATAGAGATAAACATATAAAAACAAAAAGATATATATATATATATATATATATATATATATATATATATATCTATCTATATACATATATATATATATATGTATATATATATATATATATATATGTATGTATATACATATATATATATATATATATATATATATATATATATATATAATATATAAACATATATATATATATATATATATATATATATATATATATATATATATATATATATACATATATATAGAGTGAGCACTGAACCACGGCAATGAGTAACTTAATAAAAGACTTTAATGAACAGACTGTAATAAACAGTAATGGTGAGTGCTTTGGCAGTCAAGCTGCTTCATCAGACAATGTTCATCACACAGCTCCACCCATATATACATCACAAATAACTCTAAATGCAATTAAAAGCAATTTAAAATAAGAATAATTAAAATTTAAAAGGCCAATATAGAATTTCAAAGGGACTGTCCTATAATGTGGTTGCACATATACATATTATCTACATAACATAAAAAAACTTAAGTTAAACCAAAGAATGCTTGAGCACTGTTTATCCACACAGCCTACCTTTTTTCTTATATAGATATATATATATATATATATATATATATATATATATATATATATATATATATATATATATATACACATAACATGTAGTGGAGTCATACCTCAGAACCATACCTCTCAACCTCTTAGTGCAAGAAATCTGGCCAAAGACTGTCCAAATGGGAGGACAATGGGCCAAAACTAGGGACATATTTTAAATATTGCTCTTATAAATGTAGAATGTTGCCAGAGTGACAGGATTTATTTCAGCATACATGTTCTGAAGGATGTGAGTTCGGAAACTGAAATGTATGTCATCATTTACTGACAAAAATCCTCAGATCATCACAGTGATTTACCAGGGAAATAAAAATAATGAATCTGTGGAACAGAACAGAAATATGAGCAATAAACCTGGACATTCTGAAACAATCCAGCCAGTTGAGAGGTAGGCTCAGAAACCTTTAGTGCAATGACTCTGGACCAAGCCTGACAAAGTGGGGGGGGGGAGAAAGCCATTAAAATAGGGACATGTCTGAAATAATGTAGTAGATAAGCTGGCACAGTTGCTGCAGTAACACCCTCCTGTCTGTCCTAATAGATATTGACTGAAATAGCAGAAGTCCAACACTCAGTTACTTCTCACTAGTTAGTGACTTAAATCCTCACATCATCCCACTGATGTGTTAGAAATACACAACACTTATGGGGGCTAGGCAACAGTACATCCTACAAATATCTGGACATAACATCACATTAGAGAAACTATACTCAGCTGCTAAGCATGTTACCAAGCACTGTCCAAACTATAGTCAGACTGACACAATACTAACCAAAATCCACTATGGGGAATTACACATGTATTTGCAAATATAGCAGGCACTACAGGGATGCAACAGCACACAGACACCAGTGTGAAATTGCATACCCACAACCAATTTCACCACAATCACAGTGACATACCAGTAAACCAAATGAACAGTACATTATAAGGACTGTGTAAACAAAAACATCTCAACATTTTTGCCACTCATACGCTATCACTACATCTACTGGCCCAATTCACAGTGTAGTATGATGCCTGACCATGGTATGGGACATGTCTTAGTCTGCCCCTACAAACATATACAGCCAACAGACCACCAGAAACTGGAGCAGCATGCACAGGCAGTTAGAAAAGGAGCCATAACACATACATCTACCACCCTCCCTACACAGGCCAAATAACACTGACACACTACACTGCTACACAATCCTGACAGTCTGTCAACAATCACCAGAAATACACAGACCTCCCAAATCTTCAGAGTCTCACAGAATGTCCAGGCTTTGTCCTCATATATAAGGCCTCTTACACAAAACATGTCTGGCATTCTGATACATCACTGGAATGGTATCAGGAATGAAGGCACTAAATAATGACATACCCTACCTATCAACCTCTTACTGCATGACAAAGCATGGACAAAGCCTGACATACTTGGGGGACAGAGGCCCCAAAACAGGGGCATACATGAAATATTGCTGTTACAAACTGAGTCGTAAACTGAGTCAGTTGCTGGTGTAAAAGGGTTTGTTGTAACATATCTTTTCTGAGGGATATGAAGTCAGAAACACAAATGGTTGATACCATTTATTGACTGCAATCCCCACAGTATGCTACTGATTTTTCAAAGACAAAAAAATGTCCAAGAAACACAACAAACATGATAGTCCAAAATCTGGCCTTTCTGAGGACAGCCCTACAGTTGAGAGTTATGTCAACCACATAGCACTGCCAGACTTAAAATCACTCAGAAAAGCCATGCCCACACAAACCCTGTTAAACTAGCAATAACTCAGCTGTATAGCAGCAATACTTAGATTCTGTCCCTATCTCTGGAACATTCTCCCCCAGTTTGTTGGGCTGTCTCCACAGTTTTCCTTGTAAGAGGTATTTCCAACTACTGTCTGTGATGCTGTTGTTCACACACCTCCATGAAGGTCTCCTCACAGGCAAAGAAAAGGGGCAACACCTACATGAAGTACTCAATTATAGGAGTGTATTGCCATGCCATTGGCTGTAGGAATAACACCACAGTTGCTCTGCATGCAATTAGCAAGTGCAGACACCAACTGGTGCACAGGCCATCAGCTGCTCATAAGCATTACCTACAAAAGGCAAGCTGCTGGCTATGCAAAACAGATGTATACCTTACATCTGGGAGAGAGAGACAGACAGACAGACAAAGAACCCAAACAACACATATTGCAATCAAACCAACCATACGTGGAAAAAAAGGTATGTCAAACAAGTAAGCATGTAATGGAATGCAGTAGGGGATATGTAATAATGGGAAATAGGAAGTTCAACAACTTTGTCTCAACAAGACTTGTACTGATATATTACTGATCCTAACCTATAGCCATAGCATCTGGGTCTGTCTACAGTGACATAGATTACAGCTCAGGCCCCTGAGTCACCCCAGGAAAGGATGGCTCATATATGACTACTACTGGAGTGTGTGTTGAACAATTCTGACTGTAACACTGCTAGGCCAGCTACTGGGATGTTTTAGCTATCCATATGTTAATTTTGAATACAACTATGATATACATGTTTGTCTCAGAAATGTGAGAGACCTATACAGGGTATTTGCATAGTGAAATAATGTTGCAGATGTGTGTGTTGAACTGCATGTGATATACTGAGGTCATATCATTCAACTGTCCAGTGTTATACACACTGACCATATGTGTGCTTCATATTTGTAGTCATTTACTCATAGAGTTGTGTTATGTCTGGCAAATCATTGGCAACCTGTGAAGACTGACATTACAACATCGCCTTCTTTTTCTTTTGGCTGTTCCCGTTAGGAGTCGCCACAGCAGATCATCTGTCTCCATTTCTTCCTGTCCACTGCATCTTGCTCTGTTACACCAACCACCTGCATGACCTCTATCACCACATCCATACACCTTATCTTAGGCCTTCATCTTTTCCCCTTACCTGGCAGCTTCATCCTTACCATCCTTTTCCAAATATACCCAGCATCCCTCCTCAGCACATGTCCAAACCAACATAATCCCGTTAATTTCTGGCTTTGTCTCCAAACCGTCCAACCTGAGCAGACCATCTAACATACATATTCCTAATCCTGTCCACCCTTGTCACACCCAGTGCAAATTGGAACATCTTTAACTTGGCCACACCCAGCTCTGACTCCTGCCTTTTTGTCAGTGACACTATCTCTAACCCATATAACAGTTGGTTTCACTACCATCTTGTAGACCTTCCATTTCACTCTTAATGGTACTCATCTGTCACAAATCACTCCTGACACTCTTCCCCACCCTGCCTGTACTCTCTTCTTTACCTGTCCCCCACACTCGTCATTACTCTGAACTGTTGATGCCAAGTATTGAAACTCATCCACCTTTGCAAACTATACTCCTTGCATCCTCACCATTCCTCTATCCTCCCTCCCATTCACACACATATATTCTGTCTTAGTCCTGCTGACCATCATTCCTCCCCTCTGTAGAGCATATCTCCACCTCTCCAGTGTTTCCTCAACCTGTTCTCTACTCTCACCACAGACCACAATGTCATCTGCAAACATCACAGTTAACGGGGACACCTGTCTGATCTTGTCTGTCAACCTGTCCATTACTACTGCAAATAAGAAAGGGCTCAGAGCTGATCCCTGATGTAATCACACCTACACCTTAAATGCATCTGTCACTCCCACAGCAGAACTCACCACTGTCACAATACGCCTGTACATATTCTGTAGCACTCTTACAGATTCCTCCACCATTCCTGACTTCCTCATAAAATACCACAACTCCTCTCTAGGCACCTTGTCATATGCTTTCTCTATGTCCACAAAGACACAGTGCAACTCCTTCCAACCTTCTTCATACTTCTCCATCAACACTCTCAGAGTAAACATTGCATCTGTACTGCTCTTTCCTGGCAAGAAACCATACTGCTGATCGCTAATCCTCACCTCCCTTCTTAACCTAGCTTCCACTACTCTTTCCCATGACTTCATGCTGTGACTGATCATTGTTATCCCTCTGTAGTTACTACAGCTCTGCACATCACCCTTATTCTTATAATCAGTACCCAAACACTTTTTCTCCACTCCTCACGTGTCCTCTCACTTTCCAAGATTACATTAAACAATCTGGTTTAAAAGACCACTGCCATTTCTCCTAAACACCTCCATGCTTCCACAGGTATGTCATCTGGACCAACAGCCTTTCCATTCTTAATCCTCTTCATAGCTATCCTTACTTCCTCCTTGCTAATCCATTGCACTTCCTGATTCACCATATCTACATCATCCAACCTTCTCTCTCTCATTCTCTTCATTCAACAGCACCTCAAAGTACTCTTTCCATCTGCTCAACACACTCTCCTCATTTGTAAGTACTTTTCCCTCATTATCCTTTATCACCCTTGTCTGTTGCATAACCTTCCTAGCTCAGTCCCTCTGTCTAGCCAATTGGTACAGGTCCTATTCTTTATCCTTTGTGTCCAACCTTTCATACAACCCTTCATATACCTCCTTAGCCTTTGCTACCTCTCTCTTTGCCATGCACCTCATCTCCTTATACTCCTGTCTACTTTATTCATCTCTCTGACAATCCCACTTCTTCTTCGCCAACCTCTTTCTCTGTATACTCCCCTGTACTTCCTCATTCCACCACCAGGTCTCCTTGTCCCTCTTCCTCTGTCCAGATGTCACACCAAGCACCTTTCTAGTTGTCTCCCTTACTAGCTGTGTTGTAGTTAGCCAGATTTTCAGTAACTCTTTGTTGCCACCCACTCCCTGTCTTAACTCTTGCCTGAGCTCAACCTCACAATCACCTTTTTTCAGCTTCCACCATTTGATTCTTGGTGCTGCCCTCACAATCCTCCTCCTCTTCTTGATCACCAACGTCATCCCACAGACCAACATTCCATGCTGCCTAACTACAATTTACCCTGTCACCGCTTTACAGTCTCTAATCTCCTTCAAACAGGCCATCCTGCATAGCAGATAATCCACCTGTGTACATCTTCCTCCACTCTTGTATGTCACCCTATGCTCCTCTGTCTTGTTAAAATATGTATTCAACACAGCCATGTCCATCCTTTTTGCAAACTCCACCACCATCTCACCTTCTGAATTCCTTTGCTTAACACCATACCTACCCATCACTTCCACATCCCCTCTGTTCCCTTCACCAACATGCACATTGAAATCTGCTCTAATCACCACTCTGTCACCCTTGAGTACAGTCATCACCACTTCATCCAACTCACTGCAAAATGTTTCTGTCTCATACATCGCACACGCAACTAGCACAGCATATGCACTAACAACAGTCATCATTACACCATCAATTTCCAGCTTCATAAACATCACTCTATCTGGCACTCTTTTCACCTCCAAAATCACTCTTGGCATACTGTTCCTTTTGGATAACCCCTACACCATTCCTCCTCCCATCCACACCAAGATAGAACTATTTGAACGTGACTCAATACACCTAGCCTTACCCCCTTCCATCTGGTCTCTTACACACACAATATATCAACCTTCATTCTGTCCATCATATCAGCTAGCTCTGTTCCCATACCAGTCATACTGCCAATATTAAAAGCTCCTATCCTCACTACCACACTCCTAGCCTTTCTCCTCTCTTCCTCCCATATGAGTGTTGGACATCCTCCTGGTTATGTCTGTGAATGCAAAGGCTACTGTGCTATCAAATGACTTAAGTGCGTCACAGCAATATTAAGAAAGTGTCACTAATTTTAGCCCATTGCCCCCCATGTATGTGTGGCATCCTCCAGATGTCCTGGTCCAACAGGTTGACAGGAATGACTGAACAGCAATAGTGTAAACACAGTGTGCCATACTGACATAGAACATAAATATATATCAGGTATTACCTGTGCACATGTATGTATGACAAGGTGTACCTGGCTACCTCATAGCAACAGACATCGGATGCATAATGGCAGGTAAATAAGCTGTACATGTTGTACATGTGTGTAATCTCAGTTTCTGTGCATTCAACAGAGTTAGATTTCTATAGCTACTGGTTGTTGCACTGCCCTGACACAGATATGGGTACTAGAATAAGCATGATTATCAGGTTGAAATTGGAGAGATGTCCAACTGTGTTATGACCTTGTGTCCATGCCTACTACAAACAGCTATATGACCACTGACATAGCTGTATGGACTCAGCAATACCTTACCTGTAAAACCTGTTGCAACCAAAGTAGAATAATCCCCTTTGCTGGACAGCAGCAATACACAAACCACATAATTGGTTGCTATATTGGCTGTATAGGGCAAAGTAGGAGCAGACACCAACTTGGCAGCAAGTCAGCCTTTGTCTGAATGAGCATATAAGGTCACAGATGGATTACTGTAAGGCTAACTACGAGTACAAATTGGACACAATTCACCAAGGGCAGTCACAAGGCCATCTTCACATATCTCTGCAATCTCATATGCAACAACCCAATCCACCCTGTAATGGTGGTCAATCACACCACATACACACACAACATAGCCATAGCCAACCTGCTGCAGACAGGTTTAGGGCAAACATCACCCCCTGGCTCACCATCAGTATAGGTGGATATGCACAGCACCCGCACCCCTCCACTCATCATCAGAGAGCAGGTGCATACTGCCTAATAAAAGTCAACAAAAGCAAGTCTCCATGGGACCTGAGAACATTCCTGTCTACATCCTACATGAACTCAGGCATATGCTTCCAGCTCCATTACACACTGCATGCAAACAAAGCCTGAGCACCATTGACATCCCATCTTCAAGGAAGATGGCCACTGTCATCCCTCTATACAAATGTGAATGATGAATGGTGATTTATGCAATGTACTGGCCCTTATTGGGGTTAACATGACACATCAGAACCAGGAGTGCATTGTAGGTTCATACTGTGCTGATAGATGACAGGAGTATGATGTGGTTGTAAATTGTGGCTAATGATAGGCAATATTGATGAGCTGGCTCTGTAAATAACTCTGAGTAATGTCTGAGGTCCTGTGATGTGTTTGCTTGTTTATGTCTTCCAGGTGGCATGCAGCATCAGCCAGCATACACTGCAGAGGAGAATGCAGCTATCATTGATGCAATAATACAGCACCATGCGGTGCTGTTCGGATGGAGCCGACAAAATCTGCGGGAGTGGACTGACCTGTGGGATGACCTTGTCTACAGAGTGAACACCTTGGGCCACCATGGTTGCACGTATGATCAGGTCAGGCATCGGGCAACTGACCTGATACATCGTGCCTAGCAAAGGTCTGCTGCCATGGCCAGGGACCATACTGCTACAGGTGGTGGTCCAGCCACACAGGCCCAACTTACTGCAACAGAAGAGCTCCTTGCCAACCTTGGGGCAGCCACCACACAACAGCCAACACATGAAACACCAGTTGTGAAGGTGGATGGCACCCAGGCAACAGGCGAGGAGCATCCAGGTAAGGCCACAGTGCACATCAATTTAATCATGTAGCAGTCATACTGTCTTCTATAGAGTATCTAGATGCATATGTCAGTTCAAACTGCATTTGTGGGTGGGGTTTAGTAATGCACACAAGTACACATCTATGGTGAGGGACAGCAAATTGTGTACTATCATACCTTGTCCTGTACCTGTGCAGACACAGACACATAGCATTCATCTTGTACCAATGCCAAATGTGAGTCTGCTGACAATACCTCTATCTCACAACTACATAGGTCCCTCCGGTCTGCATGTGGGACAGCAGCTTCAAGCTGTTGTGTATGGGATTTTTCTGTTGTGGCTTAACAGTACCCCAGGCAAGTTAAGGTCATGCATGAGACCATGCACACAACTGTTACTCTCAGCCATTTTGCAATATCTTCATGTTCACTTGTGGTGGAGTTAACTGCATTGCATCACAGTGGTCATCACAGGGGCCTATTTGCAGGAGATGTCAAATATCTGTAGTATACCTCACTACCTCTCATTGCAAGAAACTGGACAAAGACTGACAAAATGGGGGGATGAAGGCCTAAAATTAGGGACATATTTTATAAATTAGTGTTGTACACCGCATATAAATGGTGTACACACACCTATTAGAATGCCAGGTATTTGTGATATACAAAAATGAGAGCACAATAAAACATTTCTGAACCCTTCCAAACTTTCATGTGACCTATAGCCTGTACAATTCAATTTTAAAACAAACAAATCTGTTAGGGGAACAATTATGGCACATAAAAAATTTACAAGAAGCTAGATGCATATGTGTGCATAGGCTGAAATAAATACTGTGTTGAAGCAGCTTTCGATATTATTACAGCATTGCATCTTTTTGATACACACCTGCCATCAATTACAGAGACTCTTTTATTAACAGCAAATAACGGTCAGCTGTCCTACAAGTATTATCCTAAATTTACTCAGTTGCCTGCTACAGCAACAACCATAGTTCACATACAGCTTATGAAGCAGCAAAGGGATCTCATTTGTGAACGGTATCAGCCCAGAGAAGGGTACACACACATTTCCACAGCATTGCATATACCATGGAACACAGTGAAGACAGTCATCAAATGGTGGTGGAAATATGGGGCAATAGTGACATTGCAAAGAACTGGGCATCCCTCCTAATGTGTGGAAAAGACAAGACCCAAACTGATCAGGGAGGCTGCCAGCAGACCTACAGGAACACTACAGGAGTTGCAGGAATCACTGGCAAGTACCAGTTGTATACTACATGTGACAACAATCTCCCGTATATTCTCCAAATAGCTGGCCTATGGGGAAGGTTTGAAAGATGGAAGCCTTCTCACACACAGAACAATATCCAGGACTGGCAAATTTCTCAAGACAAATACATCGGGTCCCTCAATAGCATGTGGGGAAATATGTTATGGCGTAATGAAACCAAGGTTGAACTTTTTGGCCACAATACCAAAAGGTTTGTTTGGCACAACAACAACACTGTGAATCACCAAAAGAACACCATCCCCATGGTGATAGCAGTGTCCTGCTTTGGGGTTGCTGTTCATAAGCTGGAAGTGGGTCTTTAGCCAAGGTGGACAGGATTAGGAACAGTTCAAAATATCAGTCCCTTTTGGCCTAAAATCTTCATGTTTCTGCTAGAAAGCTGTGGATGGAGAGGACTTAAACATTTCCACACAACAATGACCAATACCATACATCAAAATTCATAAAACAATATCTTCGACAGAAGACAATCAATGTTTTGGAATGGTCCAGCCACAGTCCACACATACATCCAATAGAGAATCTGTGGGGTGCCCTGAAGAGGCCTGTGTAGAAGTGATGCCCTCGCAATCTGATAGAGTTGGAGGGATTTTGCGAGAGAGAGTGCACACATATTGCTAAGTCGAGATGTGCCATGCAGATACACACTTCCCAATCAGACTGACTGTTGTTATGAAATCAAAAGGTGCTTTAACAAAGTATTAGTTTGAGGGTGTGCACAGTCATGAAACCAGCCTATTGTATGTATTTCTACTTCTACATGTTACCCCTAATCAATGTGTTTGTTCTTCATTTGGATTGCACAGGTTATAGGTCACATTAAAGGTGGGAAATGTTATCACATGATTTCTGTGGTCTCATTTTGTATCAGACAAACCTGGCATGTTAACATGAGTGTCTACACTTATAATATCCACTGTAAACTTAGAATGCTATTATCGTAACCAGTTCTGTTGTAACATAAATGTACTGCAGGTTTTGAAGTGTGAGACTCAAAATATGTCATTAAATAATGACACCAGTCCTCATATCATCCCAGTAATGTCAGACAAACACAGGATTTATGACGAACAGACCAGAAATATGAGCCACACATGTAGACATTCAGCGACACTCTGTACAGTTGAGAGGTATGTTCTGAAGGAGTTGCCGCTGTACTATACAGATGAACAGCAATTACATGTACATGGGTGCAGTGTGTGCTACTTGAAGGCCCATCACCTACTAACACTACTCACATATCACAGAGGTGTATATAAGTAAAAACATGAAGTGGAAAGGACTGCACTGCTTGATGCTGAGGGCCTGTCCAGGGTGTGTATGTAGTGGTCTGACTGTGTTATGAATGTCACCAGTTGGCTATTGTGAGGTCTGTGTAATGTCTGTCTGCCACCTCACTTGTATGTGTATGGGTGTGTGTGCATGTTTGTGCATGTGTAGCAGCAAACGGTATAGTGCAGGTATTAATTTACATATGCTGTCGTTTCCCCACAGGTGGTCATGGTGGTCGCGGTCCTTCCTGCTCAGTATCAGATGTCAGTGTCTCTGCAGACTCTGGTAATGATGATGGTCATATTCAGGCACAGGTGGTGTTGTCAGGGGCTGAATCTGTGCCATCAGCTGGCATCCCACAGTCAACCACAATGTCCCCGCACACAGTCACAATGCCCATATATGTCCCAACCCCAGCAGCCACAGATGATGGACAGTTGGCAGGTAGTGGCATGGAACAGGCTAGTGTGGTGACTATGGCAGGTGTGACAATGGCCATAGTCAGAATGCAGGGGAGGTCCCACATAGGCGGATGGACAGGGGTGCTCAAAGGAGGACTGCTGCTCATCAAGCTGCTGTCACAACTGCCACATCAGGTGTCACCAGATGCATGATTCGGGCTATCATGGATGAACAGGCACGTAGTGAATGCAACACCAGACAAATACTCAAAGTGGTGGATGCAGCTCTTCCTGATTTACGTGGTGACATGCATGACCTTGTTGAGGCCACAAGCCAAAATACTGAGGTCATGAACAGATGGTGGGGTGAGACCTTGACAATCCTCAACCATGGCATGTCTGTGCTAGACCATGTGATGGGAGATGGGCATCAGCCACATGGATGTAGGTCAGCACCAACATCAGCTGAGAGTCTACAGGTCTGTGCACCTTCACATTTCCATAGTGGCAGTGACACCAGACTACCAAAGGTGGGTTGCTGTCCACATTTCAATGGAGCAGGACATAGGCACATGGTCCTGGCTGGTCCCATCAGGGACAAGGATCCATCAGACAGCAGTCACCATCAGGAAGCAGTACTGCATCTGGCCTTGGGCCTGATGGTGCCAGTCAGACCCCTGGCAGGACCAGTTCATGTGTCTGTGGCTGGAGACAGTGAACTGGAAACCTTGCCATGTATGGTCCACAGCTGTCCAACATACCCCTGTGTAGGGCAGCCACATGGTGTGACTGTGTGCATACATATATACACACATCTGTATCACAGGCAGGTCTCCTCCAGACACACACATCACCTCTGCACAGCCCATCTATAGGATATCCCTCCAAACACATACACATGGATGTCAACTGTATGGCCCAGCCTAGGCTTCTGACAAACCCACACACACCTTGTGCATATGATGATACCTGTGCCACATCCCTGTCATCCATACAGTTGATACAGGGACAGGCTAATATGGCTCTAATGCACAGGGTGAATATAGTAGAGTGTAGCTATGTAATACAGTGTAAGGTGCTGTCTACTTCCATTTGTTATTGGTCCACATAAAGGTGTATGTACCTTATTAGCCATGATGCATTATTGCTGTTAGCACCACTGACTGAATGTAGTCTGACATGCTGTATTATGTTTGTGTTCCAAGTGTCTGTGTGTCTGCAGGCTGTGGCCCTGCAGACATTACCAAAGTGGAGTATGGCAGAGTGGAAATACACCAACTGTTTCATAGCCAAGGCTTTATATGTACATTTACCAGGTGTATATGCATGCAACAATGTGTGATGGACACTGTTGTCAGACAGTGTGACCTGGCATACATACCCCTTGTCACAGACAGGTAGCCTTCAGACATGCCACCTCAGTGTTGTGTGGTACCACAGGCTCATACAAATGGAACAGGTTACTGGGGTACTGTCAGTAGGTCCCTCACAGGCTTAGCCATTAGACTGACTGCAACAGATTCACATGTCAACACCTGTTGTCCCTGCCATTTCTTTCTCCTACACTCAACCCTGATGCAATTGGTGAGGACATGCATGGTACTGTGTATGACAGGTCTGTAGTATGTATTTCTGAGTTGACAGGGTGGAACAGGGTGACAAAATGGTATATCCTTTGCATACACACAGTAAAGACTGACACAGTAGATGTGCATACAGTAACACAAACACAGTTGGCAATTGACAAATTCATAAACCTACATATCCACTTTAATGTACTATAGAGCTACATAGACATGACATGCCCCACTTAGTTTATATCCATGGAACATAACCCTCTACCTCTTACAACACATAATGTTATGAATGCCTTCATCGATGGTGAGATAACCCACCAGAAATAGCAACTGGAGTCATCTATTGCTCCTACAAGTCTGTACAAGTGATAGGGTAACAGACATTGTATCAGCATGATGCTTCAGTCAGGTATGATATCTGATCCTGATATGTGTCAGTACACTAACTGTGACCTATTTGGCAATAATATCACATACATGGCCATTGTTAAGGACACAGACCACATATGGGTTGCAAACATTAGGATATTCTGTACACATCTGTACAGATGACTGGAATCACCTGTACAATGTTTTAACATGCTCCATGCGAGGCAGATGCCATTAACATGCTATATAAAGTTATGCCATTGGGAGGTGGTAAATAGGTGTGGATGGAAAACACATCAAAATGGTATAACCCCGACATTATTTGATTCTCACCCAAACACAAACAATTGCCAGTATTTAGAACCCATACTTATCTAGTTATTTCTACTATAGTGTTCTGCAGTTATCAGACATGCCATGGAGGTTGTATGAATTCACTTTGTCCCAAGGTACTTCTAAAGTGAATGACATCAGCAGACCTTGTAAAGTAGGGTGATGGGAAGTGTACAGGGTAATACACAACTCAAAATTGTATAACCCACAAACAATATGATTCTCACACACACACACACACACACACACACACACACACACACACACACACACACACACACACACACACACACACACACACACACTCTTACTTGCCAGTATTGAGATTAGAACCCCTGCCTATCTAGTGATTTGTATTGTAGTGTTACACAATTATCACACATGCTTCAGAGATTACTGGGATAACAACTGGCCAAAGGTACTGATAAGGGGAATGACATCAGCAGGACTAATAAAGTAGGGCATTGGGTGGGAAACTTATCAAAATAAGTTCTTCTTACAAACATACACACACACATCTGCTGGACTTGAGAGGAGAACCCCTGCCTATCTAGTGATTTGCACTATAGTGTTACACAGTTATCACACATGTTATGAAGCTTACTGGACTGACAACTAGCCAAAGGTGCTGATAAGGGGAATGACATCAGCAGGACTGATATAGTGGGGCACTGGGTGGGAAACTTATCAAAATACTTCTTACAAATATACACACTTACACACACACACACACACACACACACACACACACACACACGCACACACACGCACACACTTGACAGATCTGAAATTAGAACCCCTGCCTATCTAGTGATGTGTACTATAGTGTTACACAGTTATCGCATGCACTTACAGAGCTTATTGGACTGACAAATGGCCAAAGGTGCTGATAAGGGGAATGACATCAGCAGGGCTGATAAAGTGGAGCACTGGGTGGGAAACTTATCAAAACAGTTCTTACAAACATGCATACACACTTATACTCCCACACACACACATTTGCCAGATCTAAGAGTAGAACCCCTGCCTATCTAGTCATTTGTACTATAATGTTACACAGTTATCACATGGGCTACAGAGCTTACTGGGCTGACAACTGGCCGAAGGTGCTGATAAGGGGAATAGCATCAGCAGGACTGATAAAGTGGGCATTGGGAAGTGTTGTGTTTGGGAATGGCCTACAACTGCTTCACCTACAAACAAACACACACTCCCTCACTCTCGCACACACAACTGTCTCATACAAACATACACACACACAGTTGCCAGTATTGAGATTAGATCCCCTATCTATCTAGTTATTTGTATGACAATGTT
Organism: Protopterus annectens; assembly: GCF_019279795.1. Lineage (NCBI taxonomy): Eukaryota > Metazoa > Chordata > Ceratodontiformes > Protopteridae > Protopterus > Protopterus annectens. The sequence continues at coordinate 751,358,897 of NC_056727.1, forward strand.
ACGCAGTTATCGTATGTGCTACAGAGCTTATTGGGGTGATAGGTGTCCAATGGAACTACTAAGGTGAATGATCAACTATATATATATATATATATATATATATATATATATATATATATATATATATGTGTGTGTGTGTGTGTGTGTGTGTGTACATATATGTATATAATCTTGTGAAGTAGGGCAATGTGAAGTGTACTGAGTGTGAACAGTCTCCTAATACTTAGGCCTACGGAGACACACACACACAGGCAGGTGATGTGATATTATAAACCCAACCTCACTACTATTACACAGTGGGCCTCACCTTTTATGCTACCACATGCAACTGTTTACAATTGGTATGTCACAGTCCACAACAGGACATCACTGTATGCCATTCAGGGTATCCATGTGTGTGACTCACTCTATTTCCCCCTGTCTCTCTCTCTCTATATATATATATCACTGTCTGTCTCTCACTTCCCCACATCTATGTGTGTGTATGCTTGACATATGTTATCTGTTGCCCATATATATGTCTGTGTATCTCACGCAACAGATGCATATATATCACATATGGGCCACCTAAAGGTAGCTGAGGGCACTCCTGTTTTATGTGTGTGTGTGGGGACAGTTAAGGTGTACATAGCTGTCTCGATGCACAGACATGTATACAGAATACAGTCATATAGTCTGATGTGGGTTCCAACATGTCATGTGATTCCTGTCTTATGTGTATGTGTGGGGACAGTTAAGGTGTACATAGCTGTCTCTATGCACAGACATGTATACAGAATACAGTCATATAGTCTAATGTGGGTTCCAACATGTCATGTGATTCTCTAAGTGTAGGAGCATGCTCTCAGGAGTACACAGAACTTTCCTCAGGGTACTGGGTTTGTTTAGCAGACATTTTCTGACATATCTGTAGTCTGACACTGCTATGTATTGTGTCATTACCTAGTGCCAAACATCCTCAGATCATCACAGTACTTTACCAGAGGAATACTAGTTGTATGATGCATAACCCAATATTATGAGGGCAGCTATGTACATTCTTGTCCAACAAGGCCATTTGTGAGGTGCGGCTACAGCCAGTTGAGTGATGATGTGCTGCGTAAACAGTCCAGCAGCTTCGTGATATACTGGTTGGGATCTCCTGCTTGTGTGGTATCTTTCTAACCTGAGATGTCATATCCTTGTCTGGCCATACCTCTCACCAGTACATTTTTTGGCAGGTTGTCCAGGTGTTTGGCTAGATGTTTCATCCCGTCTATGTAAACTTGTGTTTTTATGACAAGTTAGTTACATATAATTGAAGAGTGATGTTACACAAGAATGACAGACATTACTGTTTCAGACTACATAACCTTCAGACAATTCCTGCTACTGCAAACCCCTCACCCTACCAACTTTTTCATTATGTAAGGGCGATATTTACAATACATGCCTATCATTGTGCCCTTGTTCCACTTTTATTTCTGCCCTTGTCCAGATGTCTTGCTGTCAGAAGTTAGGAGTTAATGGTGTGGGTACAGAGTGCATTCTACTGTGCAGGCATGTCCATTATATGTAAAAGCAAACATAAGAAAAAAGAATTATTGAAAATAACCACTGACAACAGTACCAAAAAGCATTTATATTCACAAAAGCCTTAGCACCTCGGCTACACTTTCTTCAATATGTCCATTATATGTGTAGTATATTCCACATAGCACGGTGACTTCCAGGTATGTCAGTGGCAGAGCAGTGGGTGTCACTGACATGCATAACAGTTGGCACTGCAGTTATCTGCACATGGCCCTGTCAAAGATGATACTGTACCTAGGGCACTATAAGATGACTGCCAAGAGAACATGCTGGCCAGATCCTGACAGTATTAGCCACACAAACACATAGCTCATTGACCCCTGCATATTGTGGACAGGAAACATGTTTTCATGTGCATTGGTACAGCCCTGCCAATGTGTGCTATGCTGCTATTTCACTGCAAGCATACATGTTACTGCATTTCTGTGGGTATGGGGGCACACCTGTCAACTGCACACATTTCCACAGACTGTGCTGATATTTGCTTTACATTTTGGTTTCATTTAACATACTACTGTGCCCTGTCTTGGGGAGTAGAGGTATATCAGTAAAGAGCACAGGTCAGATTGTAATGGCATGCATTTGAGTTTCAGACTTTTTACCCTTCATAGCCTTACAGCAACTGTGAGTCCTGCTGTGCTATCATTGTATGAGTCTGTACGGGGGGGTAGTTCAATATTGCTGCCATTTGTGTGCCTTTACCAGACATTTCTCTCTGGTTTTCTATAGCTGACTTGCTGTGTGCATGTGAGGAGTGGGTATGGGACCCCAACCCTGACATCCATGCCTGTGACGTATGACCTCCCAGTTACTTGTCCTCACACATATACTGCAGTGGGATTTGCCACCTTGGGTACTACTGTATAGTGTGGGAAGACCAGTTTTGGGCAGACATTTCCTTGTGTCCCACATAGCTGTCAGTTGTCTGCTGCTATCCCAGTAGGCCACCCCATTCCCTTTCATGCATGCAGCATTACCATAGATATGCTAACAAAACATACTAAACCATTCATTTATTGTTAAGAAGACTGACTTACCTTGTGCCTGTGGCAGTTGTGAGGACAGTGCTTGAGGGCTGCCTATGTTGGATGCACACAGTACAATGTCTATACATGGTAAGTTACAGGTAATGTGATGTGTGTGTCATCCATTTTACTGCATGTGCGAGTCAGAGAGAGGTGTCAGTCTCTGGGGTTCCTATAGTGTCAGTGCGTGTGCATGTATTGCCACTTTGCCAAGGCATGAGCATACTGGGCATGCCTCCATCTACCTACAGAAGCAGGGTCAGTGGCCTCCTCCTCTGAGTCCCGCTGTGCCTGTGGGGACCTTGGCAATGGTGGTGGGCTGTGTGGCCCTTCCCCATGCTGTTCCTGCTTCAGTTGTTTCCACAGGATCACATTGTGTATCATGCAACATACTATGAACATGTGTGCACATGTGGCTGGAGAGTACTGCAAGTCTCCACCAGATATGTCAAGGCAGTGGAACCATGACATAAGCATCCCAAACACATGCTCTATAATGATCCTGGTTTGTGTGTGTGCCTCATTATGACATTCTTGTGTGGGTGTGTGTGCACTTCTGATGAGTGTCATCATCCACGGCTCTAGTGCATAGCCAGCATCCTCCACCAGATGGCCATACGGGATTCCCCCGCTGGCAAATGCCTGGTACAGCTGTGAAAAATGCCAGATGTGGGAGTCATGATAGCTTCCCAGGCTGCCAGCACACACATTCATGATAATGCCCTGGGCATTGCACATGACCTGGCAGTTGATGGAGGGGAATCCCCTGCGGTTTATGTAGACCCTACACTGTTCACTGGGTGGTGCTTTCATGTGGATGTGAATGCATTCTCTCGCACCCAGTGCCTCTGGGTATTCTGCTACATGGTGGAATAGATGCATATTGCGGGTCCTCTCCTCACAGGTGTTGGGGAAGTAAATGGGCTCACTGGCATGTGTTAGCAGGCATCCAGGAACTGGTGGAGTACCCTGGATGCAGATGCCTGTGAGACCCCCATGATATCCCCAGTAGGTCTTGGGAAAGTACCTGTAGCTAGAATTCTTAAGGCTACACATACTTTGGTATCCACTGGGATGGGTTCCTCTCTGTTGGTTCTAGGTCTGAGTTGAGGCCAGCACTGCTCAGTCATTTGCTGAAGTATGTCTCTGTCCAGTCTGTTGTGCTCTACTATCTCGAGATCATATAGTCCCTGGTAAGTTACCCTGGGTCTGAACACACTTCTCCTCCTCCTTGGTCTGTGGCGGTTGTAAGCATTATTTTCCTCACCACCCTCAGCCTCTAGCACATACTGATGGATCAAAGCAATGGCAGCCCCTAACATTTTTCCAGTTAAAATTCCCCCACGTATACTCCAATGGTGCAGAGTTTGTGCGAAAAAACAGACTGTAAGGTGTTTGCATAATTTATACTGTTGTGCTGCAGATGCTGCCTGTTTGATTGGCTGACTATGATGTACTCCACCTGCTAGCTATGTAATTTGTTCTTGATTGCTTTTATTCTATTTTCCTTCCCATTTCTACCACTTTTAAGCCCTGAGGTGTGCCGTGCAAACCTGGTGCCAAAATGTAAACAGTCCTGCTACTTCCGTTTTTTTTTTTTTTTTTTTTTTTTTTGTTCGTTTTGTTTTTAGATCTGGTGTGCACCATGGATACCCATTTAGCTAATGTAAACATGAAGAAATGGCTCTCCCTGGATGCGAATACACTCTTCATTTCATGGAATAAGTCAATACAGCCTCATACACATCCCCTTACTTAGCTGTGCTTAACTAAGCTTATCTGGGGGCCATAGGTCTCCAATCTGCTTACACCATGCATGACACACCCACTTTTCATGTCTCTTTCTCCTCCTGCTTACACGATCATGTTATAGCGCCTACACGGTTAGGTGCAGTTTGGCACTTAGAATATTTTTGTGATTCAGTAAATTTCCCCTCATTTGCATACCCCACTGCCTTAGTCCATAGTTACTGCACTATCCCAGACCCTTTCCCCTTAACAACCACTGTTCCCTGGTATTGTTTTGATTCTACATGCCATAGACTATGATGGCAAAATGCAGATTTCCCTTAAAATTGAGTTTTCACATTTTTATTTTTTATTTTCAGCATGATCCCATTTACGAGCTGCTGCCCTATGCTTAAACGGATTAGATCAGCCAAAAAAAACATTTATTTTTATTAAAATTAAACACTTTTCCATACCAATGGCCATATATGTGGCCATTGGCATGCCTTAATATTATAATACATGCTTTTATTTGAGCTGTCATGCCTCCGTTTTAATTTTTGCAGAAGTGTATTCGGCTAGTAGCCGAATACATTTCTGCAACTAACACTATTCTTGCACGGATGCCTGCCTGCTTGCTGAATCACTAATTCAACTCATTGCCATGGTTTTCACCAGCAAATGAGGTAATTACCATTATGCAGTGGTGTCCGTGCAGGAATAGTGTAGGCAGGCTCGTGCACATCAAAACAGTAGTTTACTGGATCGCTCGGCAGCCATATTCTGTGCAGGAGCAGCTACACTGTTCCTGCATGGTAAAATTAGCTTATTGAATCCTGGGGCATATAATCAAACATTTAAAAGTTTGTGCATCTGATAAAAAATGTAAAACAACACAAAAAAATTAACTGAATGCTTTTAGCAGGGGGGCAAGCCCCCCCATGCACCCCCCACACCACCCGCTATTTAAATATACCAACTCCGAGATCGCACTACAGTGTGGAAAAGGGAAATCTTCCCATTCCATGCTATATGGAGATCTCCATTAAGAATGTTTGAACTTTTAAAAGTTTGATCATATGGTCTCAGCCATTTGAAAGTTGAACTTTTGAAAGTTTGATCATATGAAGGGGACCCTTCCAAAGATATAAATATTTGTTTGAAATGTGAGGACATAATCTGATTCTGTCAAAAGGCTTAGGCTCTGCCCATTGAATGTTACAATGCAAACCTCCTGATCTCCTTTGGAGTGAATGAGTTAAAGCAAGTACTAGTTTAGATATTTTTAAGAACAACCTGGACACATTATGGGAACAATTGTTTTGGTATCTTGGCAAGCTAGAAGGGCATTAATGCCCATGCTTGAAATATTTGTATGTATGTATGCATGTATGTTTTGCAGTGCAAGAGATCACATAGTGATACTGTACAATACTACAAAATAATGAAGACATAAGTAACAGTGCAAGAGATCATGTAGTGATACTGTACAATACTACAAGGAAATGAAGACATAAGTAGTAGTATGAAAAGTACTGCTAATCTATGTGGTTTTCAAACATAACTATGCATTAAGATAACCACACTATAATTACAGAGTTGTAGTACTGGCATGCTATAATAATAATAATATTACTGGAGGCTGACATAAAATGCTGAAACTCCCAATCATATGTACTGTCAACAAAGAGACATTCTGAGCATTGCATTCTGCATTCTGAAGTCATTTAGGTGATGTGGAATGGTATGTAAAATTTACTGTTACTTCAGAGTCTATGAATATTGCATGTGTATCACATGTGACTTCTTCAGGTTGCTGTTGATATGCTGTTACTGACTGGTGAATTATTTTGCTGTTCTGGAGAACTGCTGTATTTTGCTTTAGCAGCTGATAGTTCTTGCTGATTGGAATCTTATTGCTTTCTAGGCAATTCATTGAGGTCTGCCACATTGAGACCCTATTTCTTTGAAAATCCATAACCTAATTGGAGATCGAGTGACTAACAAGTAGATTGTATTCAGTGATGAGGTACAGGAGGCAAGCCATCTGCATGGAGACCTGGCCCCTACATCACCAATAATGTATTTTTGTTTTTCAAATTTTCTGCATTGAGATTTTTCTGTAGTGGCTCTTGATTTAGCATGGCATACAACTGACTAGAGTGCCTGCATGGTAGATCTCTTTCCATTTTATGGATCAATGCCATCAGTCTAACTGTACATGGCATGTCCTGTGTTTTACACATGAAAACACAATGCACTACTATTCATTACTAAGTCAGTGAAAGGCACACAATCAGTGTTAGTAGTGAGCACTATTCATCTTGTGTATGTAGTATTGCCCATAAGCAGGTGCTGAAATTCATTCTAATATGGGCAATCTGCAGTGTCATGCCACATGCTTTCTAAACAATTCTCACATACAAAATGTGAACACTTTAGATTAAATTGTACTTTTATTGGATATTATATAACATGACTGCAACCATTTATTATTTAATGAGTATTGTATATGAAAGAAACCTGTTAATGGCTGATGTAGCATTGGTATGTTGTGAAAGTTTGTGTTTTGTTCATTTTGTATTCTATTAAGCACTGAGAATTTAACTGAGCTATCAGTGTTTTTTTTTTAATCTCAGGGTTGACATATGTATCTTTTTATTGGCTTGTCAGCATGTACCTGACCAGTACAAGAGTGCACATTCAGAACTTTGCATACTTAATGTATTGCAAGTCTGACCCATTAGCAGTTGTGCATGTTCAATTACTTGTTTATCACTTCTGGTTATGAGAAGTATGGTTACAGATGGTGTGTCAGAGAGAACAGTCTGACAGAAATGGTTTAATGTAAATTTAGAGATTTAAGAAAGAACTTTGAGGCTCCCTTTAATAAAACTTTTTAAGGAGATAATGTGCCTGTGATAATGTGACATAATGTGGCTGCAAGTCATATGAAATATATACAACATAGGCATACAGAGAAAAAAAAAATCAATAAAATGGTGTGGAGTAGATAGTTAAACTTCTTACATGCAACAGCTGTAAGCCTAAAAATCCATGCAAATGAAAATTTTGGTGAAATTAAATAGGGAGAATATTAATTTAAAGGTGATTCATGAAATGAAACGTGATGGAAAAAATCAGGAAAACATAAAAACTGTCTATATTTGTCTGTGAATCTCTAGTGTTTATAAGGGAAAATGAGAATAGCTGTCATTTTTAGTTGTTAAAGCTATGATAATTCAAAAGTTTTGAAGGATGGCCTGAAAAGATGGGTGGTGGTAAGAGTAATGAATGAAGAACAACAAAAAAGTTATAATATAATTTTATGGCCTAATGCAGATGACAAATCAGCTGTGCATGAATGCTTCTAGACAATAAAGGAAGTTCAACAGAAAGGGAATACAGTAATTTTCTGAGGCAACCTTAATAATGTTCTTGAACAACAGCTCAACCACTGTATGAACTATTTTGAACAATTGTAAATGTGAAATGAATAAATAACAAATTTTATTAAAATTAAACATAAATGTAAATAAAAGATGGGCAAAAGTTCTCAATATAAAAAAGCTCAAACATTTAGAGGAAAGTAAACTGTAGGTAGAATAAGGTAGATGAGATGCAAAATGGTAGGTAAGAGGAGAGGTAGAAATTAAGCTATTAACCTGGAAAGTTAGAGATCTGAATAAAGTATGGAATATGGTTATGACAAGAGAAGCTAGAATAAGAGTAACAAAGACTTTACAACAGTGAGCTTTATAAAGAAGTGAAGACTGAAGTACTCCTCTGTGAGAAGTGGAAAGAGCCACTACTAAACCCAAAACGTTGTGAATTATTTCATGGGCAAATGTTCTGAGGAAGTAATAGTGGCCAATAAACATTTAAATGGGGAAAGGGTATGTGGCCCAGATGGCTATGCTATAGAATTTTATAAAACCATAGGACTATGGTTTGCAGAAGTACTGAAGAAGGTATTCAATGGAACATTAAAATATAAGGTGCTCCAGTTATGAAGCCATTGGCTGTTTTTGTTAGAAAAATTTCTTCTTCAATAGATGTTTACAGCCTGATTACAGTCTAAACCTAGGTACATTTAATTATTTTTTCTAATGTCATGAAATACACTGCACAAGGAACAGGAAATTAGATCAAGCATATTACCATAAGTGCCAACATAAAACACTGCTATCTTGTGGCTAAACATATTATTACACATAACTTAAAAATATTATACATGCACATAATTGTTGCTATGTGTCTAACACGCCCACTCAGCAAATACTACTTAAGTCTACCCCATTTGTAATCTAAAATATACAAACTTGTTTAGCAATCATTTTATCAGCTTCACAATATGAAAGTACAATCACTTTTTGTTCATCCAAGTCATGAATGTAATGGTGTCTGACATCAATATGCTTGGTTCTTGCACTGATGTTCTCACTGGTTGCAAGCTTAATGCATCTCTGACTGTCCTCATATAAGACTATAGGCTGGGACACTGGATCTCCATTATTTTCAAGTAACTGCCACAATGAAATTGCTTCTTGATTGGCATAGGCAGCAGAGGTATAGTCTGCCTCTATTAAAGACAATGCCATTAAGATCTGTTTCTTGCTGGACCAGGATATAGGACTGTTTCCTAATTTGAACAAATAACCACTTGTAGATTTGTATGTATTGAGGTCACCTGTCCAATCACAGTCCACATATCCTGTGTGGTTTAACTCACCAATTGCTGACAACTTTAAGCTCAAGCCTTTTGTGTCTTTGAGATACCTCACAACCTTTTTTATTGAATTTCAGTCTCTTTGAAGTGGTTTACTTACATATCTGCAGAGAAGTGACATGGCTTCTGCAATGTCTGGACATGTAGTGGTTGCAATGTACAGAAGTGCCCACACTGCTTGTCTGTACTTCCCATTAGATGGTAGAAGATTTTCCTCTCTTTACAACTTTGGATAAGCTATGTCCATAGGTGTGCTCACTCCTTTAGCCTCAGCCATTTGAACTGTTGAAGAACTGAATCAATTTTTGCACTCTAGTTCAATAGAAAACTACCATCCTGCACATGTTGTTTGTTAATTCCTAGGTAGTATGTCACCTCACCAAAGATCTTTAGTCTCAAAGTGCTGATTGAGTACTGTTATTAACTTTGCACCATTCCTTTTGTAAGCAATAATCAATTCATTCACATAAACTAAAAGATATATCCATTGAGCATCTATACTTTTAAAGTATAGGCATGGATCATCATTGCTTTGCATGCATCCTTCATCTAGCAGAACTTTGCTTACTTTTGACTTCCACGCTTAAGCCACTTGTTTAAGACCATAAATGAATGTTTGCAGTTTGTAAGCAAAATGTTCTTCTCCACTTTTCACATATCCTTCTGGCTGTGACATGTATATTTCCTCTTCTATATCTCCATTAAGAAAAGTTGTCTTGATATTGTGACATTTCATAATCATTTTCTGTAAAGCTGCCACTGTCACTGTTCTGAAAGTACTTTGTTTGGCAACTGGAGCAAAAGTAGCATCATACTCTTCACCAAATGTTTGTGAGTATCCTTTTGCAACTAACCTTGCCTTGTACCTACAGACTTTCCCTTCAGAGTCACAGTTTGCATTAAAAACCCATTTACATCTGATTACATGTTTACCTTGAGGTAGATCTGAAAGTGTCCACGTCTGGAGTTCATTGAGTGATGTAATCTCTTCATCATCAGCTCTAACCTACAGTTGCTTCTCAAGTGATGGTAGTTTTTGCATCTCTTCCCATGAACCCAGCTCAGCCTTAAGTGCTGTGCAAACCATATAAGACAAACATTTAGATGGAATACCTTTATTGCTTCTTGTTGATTTCTTGACTGAAGTAATTTGTGTTTCAGTGAATTCTTTATCAGTTTTTGGAACTGTCTGCAATAATTTCTATTAATGTGAAGCTTTTTTCTTGTTTTTCTTGGGATACGGTTGTGGATTTTTCCTCAGACTGAACAGTTTGTGTCAGTTCCTGAAATTTTGAACACACAGAACTTTCATCAACAATCATACTTCTGCTGACTGCTACCTTGTTTTTGTCTGGATGTAGAATTCTTTATCCTTTTTGAGATTCACTGTAACCCACAAGTACACCTTCCTTTGCACATGGATTCCATTTTGTAAGTTTTTCTTTTGGAATGTACACATAAGTTTTACTTCCAAAAAATCCGATGTGGCTCAAATCTGGTTTCTTTCTGTTCCACAGTTCAGATGGAGTTTTCTCTGTCATTTTCCTGGCAAGTGATTTTGTAGGTAGCATGCAGTCATGATAGCTTCTCCCCAGTATGTGGTCGGCATATCAGCATTGAAAAGCATGCTCCTTCCACTCTCACAGAGAATTCAATTCATTCTCTCTGCAAACCCATTTTGTTCTGGGTTATACAGTACAGTGGCCTGAAACAAAATTCCATGTTTTCTGAGAGTGGCTTGTGTTGTGCCACTTGTATATTCATACCCATTGTCTGTACATAGCATTCTGGACATTCTGCCAAATGTATTACTTACTTGAGCTAGATATTGTTCTACCTTCGCTGGCACTTCATCCTTGTTGTGCAACAGGTACAGTGTGGTGTACCTGAAGTAATCATCAATGTAACTAAGAAAATAACTCTTCTTTCCTGGAGTCATGTTTTTCATTGGACCACAAAGATCTGAATTAACTAAAACCAGAGTTTTTTTTAGCTCTGCTTTGGAAAATGCTTTCTCATCATTTTTCCCTTAATGCAGCTGATACATTTCATTATTTGATCACGCTAATTTTTGCACTACTTGCATAGTTACCCTCAACTATTTTCTTTATTGTGTCAGGACTTCTGTGCCCAAGATGTCTGTGCCAAGAGTGCATGCAGTTTGAATATTTTTCCTCTTTGGCTGTACTAACCATTTCACTGCATTTCAGTTAACATGGTTCATCTGTGATTTTGGCCTTTGCAAGTAAGCAATCCCCTTTTCTGGTGACACAACTGTAACCTTAGAATGTCACTACGTTGCCTTTGTTTGTAAGCTTCTTCACTGGCAGTAGACAACTTCCAAGATAAGGCCCATACACAACATTTCTCAGGTGTATCTTTCTGATGATATTCTGTGAGATAGGACAGTAAATAAAACCATCTGTGATTCCTTCTAATTTTATTAGCTGCCCATTAGCTGTGGTGATTTTTTCTGTTTTTCGTTGATTGAGTTGAGTGAAGAAATTTCTGTCATTGGTCATGTAACTTGTAGCTCCTGAGTCAAATCACTATGTTTGCACAGATGAGGTACCACATTTGGACTCAAATGCATACTCAGTGCCTGAAGTGACATCTGCTTCTTCCTTGACATTCTTTACTTGTTGTGATTTAGATTGCCTTTGCATTCTAGCTTTCCATATTTACACATTACTGGCTACATATTACTGTTTTTACTTCTGTTTTTTATCTTTAAAGCAGACTCTGTACAGGACATACTTTCACTGTTTATGCTTTCTGTCTTGCACTTGTATTCATCCACAAGCTTGCCTTTAACATACTCTAATGTCTGTTCATCACCCTGACATGCATTAAGTGCTGTAGCAAGCGTCTCATAACTTTCAGGTAGACCACTAAGTAAAAGTGCTGCAATGTGAAAATCTTTTATATCTTCCACAATTCATTTCAGCCTTTCAACCATTTCTAAGGTATATTTTATATAATCCTGCATATCCTGATCTTTCATCAGCTTGGTCTGATATAGTTTTCTAATTAAATAGAGTTTATTGCTGAGATTACCTCTTTCATGTACCTTTTGAAGTTCCTCCCAAATTTCTTTAGTGGTTTCACAGTTGCATATATGTGTAATTTGAACATCATCTATGCAAAGGGAGATTGTGCTCTGAGCTTTTTGATCCTTTTCTGTCCACTCATCTGTTGGTTCTGCTGACCTGACTTCGTTTACACATTTACATTTACCTTCTCTTATTAGAAGCATCTTCATCTTGAATTTCCAAGACTGGTAGTTTTTTTTAATGTCATGAAACACACTGAGTCTGCACAAGGAACAGGAAATTACATCAAGCATATTACAATGTGTCCACTAGAAAACACTCCCATCTTGTGGCTAAACATATTATTACATATAACTGAAATATATTATACACACACATAGTAGTTGTTATATATCTATAACAGTTTTGATACTACCTAATGGAAAAAGAGATCTGGAAGAGCAAGGTAACTATACATTGATATCATTATGCAACTCTGATATACATTTTTTTCACCAGTGTCTTAGCAGCATGATTAGATAAGCTATTACCAAAAGGTTGAAACAACACTATTATATTTATTATTACCTTTTGAATCCATTCTGTGCATACATTTTAGATTTAATCAAATATTTTTTTACATTTTGTGATTTATACTTCTAGCTAGGTTAGGTTTGTTATTAAGTTATGAAGTATATACATATATATATTTTTTACATTTATACATTTTTAGATCAATGAATTGACTTATATTTACTTTTGTGTACATTTTACATTTGTTTATATACAGGTTTTTTAAAAAAATGTTTTTGGTTTTGCCTAGTTCACCTTTAAGGATGTTTCATCAATTAAGGAATGATAATTGATTCATTGGTTTTTCTATTGTATATAAGAACATGCTGGGTGTGTACAAATTGTTTTTTGACTCTGATGATACCAGGTTTCTGGTGAAAGCGCTCAGTTGTGGATTAAATTTGCTTCCTGCATTTTCCAGTGGTCTTAGCCTTATTGTGACTCTATTCTTGTGGTGGACCTGTTTGCCTTTTTACTTGTTGTGGATTCCTTTCTTTGGCGTCCTTGTACCTTTTTTTACTGTTTGGTCAGCCGTGAATTTGAGCACTAGGCAAGAAGTTTGTGGACATGGAAGCATTACTCAAAGAATTAACCTCCGTGTTAAACAAGCTGGCACGTTTATATGAGGAGGAGAAGGCTAAGGACGATGCTACTCCTATTAACAGCCCTACCGAGACACAGGTGGAGCTGTATACCTTACGCTCCCCTAGCGACATTACACCCGGGCAGAGGGTTAAATCTACAGCTTCTTATAGTGGTGCCGTTAGGTGGGATGCGAGAGAAAATTCGTATGGTGCCAGCAATTCTAACACGGAAGTACCGCCAACATCGGGGACTGTGGACTACAACACCCAGCAACGGAACATTTGCGCATGGTTGGAGACCCCTACTTTAGACGTAAGTGGAGGTTTGAACGTTAAAGGGCATGTGGGTCAAACCAACCAATAGCCTTTGACGCTACGCGAGCAGATTTTTAAATACGAAAAGACTTGCACCAAGTTCCGTGCAGTACAGCTAGACAGTGTATTTCTTGCCAAATCAAAAGAAATGGGGCAGATACCGATGGGTTTAAGGATTTGGAAACTACCCACGGGAATCGACGCTGATTCAAAAGCTTATGAAGAACTCATCGATTTATATCAAAGGGCAGGTATGGATTTATTAGACATTATATTGAGGCACAATGAGATTAAAATGAAAAAGTTGCGAGAGGAAATAGTGAACTTGGATGCTAACATTACACAAGATTTACTATTTTTTCAGCACAAAAATCATTACGAGAGGGTGATCAAAAATGTAGATAACTTTGTACACAAGAACAAGGCCATCAAAAATAAGAAATTAGATAGAGACTGTCATGCCTACAAAACACGTACAGCATATCCACCGGGACGGAAGGTATTTCATTACCAACAACAAACCCCTATTAGATTTGAATTTCAAAACCAGAATAGGGAATGTCCTAATGAAAGCCAGGGGGATATTAATGATGATTTTTTGGAGGGACCGGAACTACCACGAAGGTCCGAGAGACTACTAAACAAGGGGAGAGACCAGGGCCAACCCCAGCGATTAAGTCCAGGAAGGAGGGGAATGAACTTTCGCTGATTTCTGTTACTCCTGAATTCACCTCGGACTTTTGTGTTAATTTTTCTATATATGATGATATTGATGCATTGTTCAATAATTCTTCTTCACAAACTGTTTTTGGTCTTCCTAATTGTACAATCAATGAGGGGAACAAAGAAGAGTTATGTAGTGTACTTTTTAGTGAATGTTCACACATTGATTTGAACACTCATGCAATTGATGAATTTAACAAAAACAGTTTTATTTCACCTGATGATGACAATGTTGATTGTGTTGATAATGATGGAATTATGATGTTTTTACAAGGTAACATTCTTGAGAATTATCAACATGAAGTTAACACTAGGGATGAACAAGCGGAGTGTAACTATGTGTTTAGCATGAATGTACAAAACCAATTGAATACTGCATTGGCAGTTACATCGTCTCACTTAGATGCTTCTATGAATGAGGTCTATGTTGACACCACTACAATTAGTGGATATGATTGTTCAAATGAAACATTAATAAGGAATTTGGAGGTCAAATTGGATAATAATGACACAGAAATATTTAGTGCTGGTAACATGGTTTCTATTCCACAAGAGGGATTGAAACATAGTATTAACAAAGAAATGGGGTATATTATATACAACTACACTGATTTAATCATGAATGAATCTTATTTCAAACTATTTAGCAAAGGGGAAAAGTTTGTACCAAGCTTCAGTTTAGATGTAACCCACGTATTGAAAAGCTTTAAGCTATTCACAAGGGAAATTAATTTGAAACTTTATTTTCATACTTCAGGTACTAACAGTATTACATCTAATGGGCAGGACTGTTCCAACACACTCAGAAGGAAGAGTATTTTTATGCCACCTGCCAACAAAGAGATCAGTATTTTTGAAAAAATGGTGGAATATGAGTTGAGGAGACTTTGTTTGCAAAAGGTTACTTATATTGACAACATGACTAATAGTGAAAGGGCAGTACTTCAGGAACTTACACGGACAGGTCAATACAGATGTATGAGACCTGACAAGGGTGGTGGGATGGTCATCATGTACAACATGGATTATGTTGGTCTGATGATGTCCGTCCTAAATAATGACAACACCTACACAAGAGTATCGATCCATGAGATCAATTCAGCATACCAGAAAATTGATATGTACTTATTAGATGCCTTATATCAGGGAGCGATTAACGAGGCAGACTTTCACTTCTTAGCAGTGAAGTTTCCTTATATGCCTAAATTCTTTGGCATACCTAAGACTCACAAGGGAACTGACTTTCTTCAGTTTCGCCCCATTATCTCAGCCAAGGGTTCAAAGACCGAGCCACTTGCAGCATTTGTAGATTTTCATTGTAAGAAGGCCTTAACAGATGCTGAACATATACTGAAGGATTCTTGGCACTGTTTGGAAAGGTTGAATTCAATTGATTTTTTGGAACTTGGCAACTTTGGTTTTTTAACAATTGATGTTGTCAATCTATTCTCAGTAATTCCTCATTTGGAGGGTTTAGAGCTTTTTTATGACAGTCTACATCTTAATAGGAAATTTGATAAGGACAAGTTGGAGATTTGTCATGGACTCATGGAATTGGTACTTAATAACAACTTCTTTATGTTTGAGGGCGAGAGATACAAACAAATGACTGGGGTAGCAATGGGTGCCAAATGTGCCCCAACCTATGCTAATTTAGTTCTGCTAGCATGGGAAAAGAAGTACATATTCAATTCCAGATTTAGGAACAACATTTTGTCTTACAACAGATTTCTGGACGATCTACTTATACTATGGAAGGGTGATGAGGACAATGTCAGGGAATTCATGGATTACATTAACAGCTGTTCTGGATTCCTTAAATTTACCTATAATTGGAATGGGGATTATGCCAATTTTTTGGACATCAGGATTTCTAAGAGGGAAATGGAATTTGCCAGTAACATCTATAGGAAACCCTGTTATGCAAATTCCATGTTGCATTATACCAGTTGCCATCCCATGCACCAGAGGAGGGGTTTGGTCAAAGGTCAGATGGTTCGCCTTTCTAGGTTGACCAGTGATGACGAGGATTTTAAGAAAGAAATTTATACACTTATTGGATTCTTCTTGGAGAGAGGTTATCCTTTGCCACTCCTACTTAGAACAAAAAAAGAGGTGTATAAAAAGAGGAGAAGCAAGTACTCCCCAATTTTGAAAACAGGGGTTAAGGACTTAGTCTCATATGGGTTGAATAGTGAGGACAATAACGTGGGTTTAGATAAAGAAAGGCCAAAATTTATTTTGAAATACAATGATATTTCTTTGGAAATTTGTACAAATGTAAAAATGTTATGGGATTATTTTTTAAGTGAAAGTTTAAAATCAATTTTGGGTGAAGCCCCTGTAATAATCTTTAGTAGGGGAAACAATTTGAAGGACATACTAGAGAGAAAAAGTGACCACCATTTGAGATCAACAATGAACAAATGTGGCAATTGCAAATGGTGCAGATATATAGCAGTTGGTTCCAACCTGATGGTGGCAGGCTATGGACGTTCTATTGCATGTCCTGGGAGATGCAACTGCATCACCAAGTTTTGTGTATATGTTGCATCGTGTATGACCTGCGATGCTTTTTACGTAGGCAAGACTACAAGATGCTTAAAAGAGAGAATTAGGGAACATTGTGGTTCCATTAGAAGAAAGGATGAACACAATGCCCTTTATTTACATAGTAGGACTTGTCACGAATTCAAAAAATTTTTATTTTTTGTAGTGGACAAAATTAAATCTGATGCATTTGGGGATGTTGACAATCTTGTTGCACTCCGTGAAATGGAATGGCAGATTAGGTTAAATGCTACCAAACATCCGGGGATCAACGAAAGTATTTCCTTAAAACCTTTGTTAAAATTTAGATCTAATTTCATTTAATTTGAAATTCATTCATTGGATGACTGTCTAATATAAAGTTCCATATATATATATATATATATATATATATATATATATATATATATATATATAATCCTTTTGATGGTTGTAGTAACAACAAGTCTATGTTGTATTGTTACAACTATACTGACTAGCTCTTTGTTAGGAAACATTTTAGCATCTGAATTTGTTACATTTCTGTTTACATTCTGAATAACACTATTATATTTATTATTACCTTTTGAATCCATTCTGTGCATACATTTTAGATTTAATCAAATATTTTTTTACATTTTGTGATTTATACTTCTAGCTAGGTTAGGTTTGTTATTAAGTTATGAAGTATATACATATATATTTTTTACATTTATATTTTTAGATCAATGAATTGACTTATATTTACTTTTGTGTACATTTTACATTTGTTTATATACAGGTTTTTTAAAAAAATGTTTTTGGTTTTGCCTAGTTCACCTTTAAGGATGTTTCATCAATTAAGGAATGATAATTGATTCATTGGTTTTTCTATTGTATATAAGAACATGCTGGGTGTGTACAAATTGTTTTTTGACTCTGATGATACCAGGTTTCTGGTGAAAGCGCTCAGTTGTGGATTAAATTTGCTTCCTGCATTTTCCAGTGGTCTTAGCCTTATTGTGACTCTATTCTTGTGGTGGACCTGTTTGCCTTTTTACAGTTTGAATGTTTTTCCTCTTTGGCTGTACTAACCATTTCACTGCATTTCAGTTAACATGGTTCATCTGTGATTTTGGCCTTTGCAAGTAAGCAATCCCCTTTTCTGGTGACACAACTGTAACCTTAGAATGTCACTACGTTGCCTTTGTTTGTAAGCTTCTTCACTGGCAGTAGACAACTTCCAAGATAAGGCCCATACACAACATTTCTCAGGTGTATCTTTCTGATGATATTCTGTGAGATAGGACAGTAAATAAAACCATCTGTGATTCCTTCTAATTTTATTAGCTGCCCATTAGCTGTGGTGATTTTTTCTGTTTTTCGTTGATTGAGTTGAGTGAAGAAATTTCTGTCATTGGTCATGTAACTTGTAGCTCCTGAGTCAAATCACTATGTTTGCACAGATGAGGCACCACATTTGGACTCAAATGCATACTCAGTGCCTGAAGTGACATCTGCTTCTTCCTTGACATTCTTTACTTGTTGTGATTTAGATTGCCTTTGCATTCTAGATTTCCATATTTACACATTACTGGCTACATATTACTGTTTTTACTTCTGTTTTTTATCTTTAAAGCAGACTCTGTACAGGACATACTTTCACTGTTTATGCTTTCTGTCTTGCACTTGTATTCATCCACAAGCTTGCCTTTAACATACTCTAATGTCTGTTCATCACCCTGACATGCATCAAGTGCTGTAGCAAGCGTCTCATAACTTTCAGGTAGACCACTAAGTAAAAGTGCTGCAATGTGAAAATCTTTTATATCTTCCACAATTCATTTCAGCCTTTCAACCATTTCTAAGGTATATTTTATATAATCCTGCATATCCTGATCTTTCATCAGCTTGGTCTGATATAGTTTTCTAATTAAATAGAGTTTATTGCTGAGATTACCTCTTTCATGTACCTTTTGAAGTTCCTCCCAAATTTCTTTAGTGGTTTCACAGTTGCATATATGTGTAATTTGAACATCATCTATGCAAAGGGAGATTGTGCTCTGAGCTTTTTGATCCTTTTCTGTCCACTCATCTGTTGGTTCTGCTGACCTGACTTCGTTTACACATTTACATTTACCTTCTCTTATTAGAAGCATCTTCATCTTGAATTTCCAAGACTGGTAGTTTTTTTAATGTCATGAAACACACTGAGTCTGCACAAGGAACAGGAAATTACATCAAGCATATTACAATGTGTCCACCAGAAAACACTCCCATCTTGTGGCTAAACATATTATTACATATAACTGAAATATATTATACACACACATAGTAGTTGTTATATATCTATAACAGTTTTGATACTACCTAATGGAAAAAGAGATCTGGAAGAGCAAGGTAACTATACAATGATATCATAATGCAACTCTGATATACATTTTTTTCACCAGTGTCTTAGCAGCATGATTAGATAAGCTATTACTAAAAGGTTTTAGGTGCAGAAGAAGTTAATGGTGTAAAGGACAGATCCTCCACTGACTATGAAAGACTCAATACATGTTATTGAATGAACAGAAAAAGAAGACAGGAGAAAGTAGTCATGCACATAGATGAAGAATTTGACATGGTTAGTTGGATGCTCTTGTTGAGTACATTACAGCAAGTTACAGGCAAAATGAAGTAGACATAGAGTGTATTAGGGTCTAATATACTTTACCTTCCATCTCCATAGTGGTGAATGCAGAATTGACAGATCAGGTGAAACTAGGAAGGAGAACTAAGCTAATGGTGATAGGGAATCAAGCACAACAGTTGAGGGATTTCTTAGTTAAAAAAATCTTGCTGAAGGGAAGCATCAACCTATTCACTGGTGATTGCAAGTTTTTTTTTTCTTTTAAACTCAGAAAATGTCTACCATTCTGAACTTCTTCTAAGCTTTTGTAGTGGAGTTAGGATTGAAATTTCACAAAAAAAAGTCTAATAATTAGAACTTAGAAAGGTGATTGGGAGCATCGGGCTTGCTGGAGTCAGCAGGAAGAAAAATATTTCGGAGTTTTGATATATCCTATGTTGCCAGAAAGAATAGAGAAAAGCTTGCAAAATGTAAAGAAAAAGTTATTAAACTGTTAGACTGGTTGTTAAATTGGATTATCTCATTAGGCATATGAATTGAAATACTGATGATTATGATTTTATCCTGAATGATCTATATGTTTAGGGAAATCTTCAGACATAACAGTAATGGTGGTGGAGTGCCAGTGTATATCAGGTGTGATATCCCACCACTGAACCAGTAATCAAGGAGCCTCAATCCTCACCACTGGTACCTGCGAGGGATGTATACTGGGAGGATGACAGATACACACACAGTATTTCCAGATGCAGCTCTCTGCATTGAGTGCAATTTCCCTTAAGGGCACACAGAGACCACAGTCAGTCAGGGGCTGGCTTCTCCCTCTTTTTCCAGATCCCCAGTAAGACTGTCCACTGGCACAGCTTTTTAGATCTCAGCTGAGTGGCCAAGCCAAGACCTCTAGCATCCTTTCTGTCCAAATAGTGTTTTGTGTCCCTGTCCAAGAAGCTGACACACACACACTTTAAAGTTTGATTTGCACACACACACACACACACACACACACACACCTTGGAAAGGCTGTCACAGGTTTACTAGTTATGCCCCCTTTTGCCCAGACTATAAGGTAGTTATCACTGCCACCAGCCATTCCTTATCAGCTACTTTAAGGTCTTTAACGGTTGTACTATCTTACTGTGTAATGTTACTATCAATGCAGATGGTATTTGACTAAGAGCAAGGCTATTAGGAGTGACTCACAGTGTCACCAAATAAATATGCCGATTCATAGGTTCATAGGTGTATACTAGGATAATGGCCCTGGTGTCTATATAAGCCTATCCCAAGAATAATCCCTGGCGTCTTGCCACCCAAAGTTAGTTCCCAGTACTAGGTACTCTAAGAACTTAAATATCTCTTCACAGATCAGCCACAGTGAAAGGTTTAAATGTATTTAATAATAAATAATAAAAGAACAAGACAATACTAAATATATATTTACAGTGACATCAGAGTTCAAAATCCCAAGAAATATTTCAAACAACATTGCAGGACAGTCTCAAATAAATGAATAAAGCATCTAAACTATGTTTCACTATATTCCTGACTAAATCTAAGAGAATTATACTATTCTCTAGAAACTTACGTTATCAGAGCAAGGCTGAGGTGTGGTGAATGGAACTTGTCAGGTCTGAGACAGAATACAGAATGCTGTCTGTCTTTCTAAGGGACTTCTTAAATTAATATCTCAAATATTACTGATGGGATAACTTGCAGAATGACATCATTGCTTGTCATATGACTCTTAGTTCCCAGGCTCAAAACAACCATTGATGGCAGCTGGTAGCATTTAGCATCAACCTGTAAAAATACAAAGACAAAGGCTTTTCCTCAGATCTTTGGAATATAGTGGAAGTCATAAAACAATTTACTTTCCTCCACATTAAAAGACAATACAGAACACTTCTCTACTACAGACATTGTGTCTCCTGCTGCACTGAATCTGAAAGAAAATGTATTCTTATGACCTAGCCATAAAGTAATTTAATTCTGGCTATTTATCTGAAGTTAACCTCCTGTTTTCCAGTTTCCACTGTTAAAATATATACATTTAAGCAGTTACAATAGTGTATGTACATTTCTGTTCTATTCTTATAGGGTACACTGTGGTTACATTTCAAACAGCACTGTATAAAATACCTCTTCAGCACAGGTCTGTACAAACCATCTTATATTACATACAGCTCTAATACATTTGTAACACAAACATCTTATATGAATCATGCTGATATTCACAAATGACATATACTTATTTACAAACTTCCAGCTAGCTGGTTTGGCAGTATGTCCTTTTGAGTCATCAGGGAAAATATCCCTTTAAAATGGATACTCAGAACCTCCCCTTAGTGAGCTTATTGAACTACAGCTCACCTATAGGCTGCTGCTGATCACCCTCCATAGAACCAGAGAAGTACATTAAATTCCTGACATTCTTAAAGAATATCCCCATAAGCAACATGTCTTCAATCCTTGGGGATTACAACTGTCCTTGCATTGACTGGAGCTCCTACACTTCCACTGTAGGGTATGTTCTGCATTTCCTGAACTGCATCAACAGAAATGCCCTGAATCTGCATGTCCTCAAACCAAACAGAGGTATAAATATTCTTAAATCAGTACTCACACACTTGGGCCTTTTCTGCTCTCCTTCCATGGTTTGTTTTTCATTAGTAAAGTCTGACCAGAATCTGGTTATCTTTACAGTCAAAATGCCCCCTCCCTCGGTTCCAAACACCAGCCTCTTTAAAGACTTAAAAAGTTCAACCTCATACAAATGTACAATGAACTTTCTAAATCATATCAGGTCCACTATAGACCCTATATATATATATATATATATATATATATATATATATATATATATATATGGTGAGAAATTCAAAATTCATGTCATTTGTTGCCCATTTAGAAAATGTATTGAGCTAGCAGTCCCTTCCAAAACCAAATATGGTGAGAAATTCAAAACTCATAGTCTTTTTTTATAAAGAACTGTACAACAGAAATAAGAAACTCCTTAAACTGCTTTGTAGGGCTACAACCCCACGGCTTTAATATAGTATTAAAAAAACTTTATCAGGAAACTGAAAAAATATAAAGACTAAAAAAGCATCACATAAATTAAGACTCACAACAAACATAGAATGATTACTAGTTCTTCTTTGGTTACTTCAGTAAACTAAGAAATAACTCTTCTCTCAGCTTATCTATAATGGAGCATACCACTCAAAAAATTACAAACATTCTTGCTAACAAGTTTGCTGCAAATTTCTTCTCTGAAACTACAATCCCCTCTCAAACCTTTCCTGAGTCGCTATTCTCCGTTATCACTAAGGATCACATTATTAAAGTACAATCAACAAAAAATGAAATGCTGGTACCAATAGAAATGTACTTTATTACTCCTAAAAGACAAGCATTTTCAAGAACAAAGGTGCTTTGTCAAGTGAAATCACTCTTTTCAATACTCCATTATACAGACAAAACTAGAATGCAATCAATAAAAGCAATGAACATTCATCATCTCAGTTAAGAACTTCAGTGTTATAACCCCCTCCATTTTAGGTCTAGCTATACACTACATGCATCATTGAGCCCATAATTACCTGCCACATTAAATCACACGGTGCATCTATTTTCTATGTCCTCAGTTTTATCTCTTATATCTCCACCTCAAATACATATCTTCACCAATTTTAAAACCATAAGCTTAAAATTATGCTGCATCCAATAATTATTAATGTGTTTAGCTAAAGCATTCTTATCACTATTCCTCTTTATATTATAAATATATTCACTAATACATTCCTTCAAAAATATATTAGTCTTGCCCACATAAAAACTAAAACATATTTGGCATTTTGCCAAATATACAAGATCTTTAGAAGTACAATCTGCATAAAAATCATTAACATACATTTTCTTAGTAAGTGGATGAAGAAGGTAGTCCAATAAGTCCATAAAATAATAATAATTGTAGTTCTTATATGTGTAAATTCCACAGCATTCACTCATGGATGATCGCTGCCTGGTCTTTTAACAAAGTCATTGCCTTAAGTTAAAAGTATTCTTAAATGCAAAATGTAATTTATCACCAATTATCTGAGCTATCTTCTGATCCACCATTAAAATATACAAATTCATTTTAGTAAATCACATTTGTCACCTATAATCCTTGATTAAGTTAAAGAAACTCGCAGTTCATCATGTAGTATATCATTTGGAACATCAGTGTTTGAATAATTAAAAACTGGTCACATACTATCCCTTCTTTGTTCCAACACATCCTTAATTAACATATTAATTGCTATTTCACATAATCTTGTGCCAGAAATTGCATTTTAACTTCATTAAAAACTCACTCTAAGCCAAAATCCTCAATAAACACACCATATGAACTCACTGTCATTTAAATGTATTATTATATGTATACCTGATATCATTATATGTATATCTGAGATGCATATTTGTTCTATTCAAGAAAGAGTTTTTACATGCTTTAATATGAACATCAGTCTGAATCTTATTCATCTCATCATAATATAAACTAGGATCTAGAAACCTAATATCTTCATCAGAAAATTTTAAATCAAATTTCAAAAAATGTGTAGTAGTCTCAATGTATTCAACAAATGTCATTAGAAAAGATATAGTTCCTATTCACATCATAAAATTAGCCTTGACAAGCCCCACAGAATTACCACTGAGTATAAAATTCCACTTTCATATTGCTATCATTACATTCTACTATTCTATTAAATGTTTTGCTAGGGCATTGTTTAATTTTCTTTTTTTCTTATCATATAAATGCTCAGCAACTCTGTCTTTAAGCTTAAGTTTGGTTTTCCCTATGTAGATTTAATAGAACACCCAGAATATGAGTTTAAGTTCACAGTCATGGAAAAGGGAACACCTGATGAATGTGGTGGCCCTTGGCAGCTTAAAATAGAAAAATGTGAGTTATATTGGCAACTTATGTTTAATGCAAATTTTGGACCAGGTATAAACAATCAGATTTCTGTCAATTGCTTTTTAAAAGTGAGAACATTTCAAAGATGACGTTGTTGTTGTTGTTGTTTACAAACAGGTTCACTATTCTATTTATTCATGATTAAGTATTTTTTATTAAAGTGTTTGCATCTATAGTTTTGTGTGTTATCATATTAAGTGACAAGAATTTTAAATTATTTTAAAAATACCTATCGATGTATTTGGGTTGCTATTGTGTATATTTCCTTTTCCACTGGGACATTTTTGCTGTGTTTGACTTAGGATTTGCATAGTTTGGCTGTCACATGATTTTAAGTTGTCTGCATGATTTTAAGTTGCTCACGTGATTTGAATAGGTTGGTCACATGATATTTTTAGACGTGTATTTAAATGTCAGGTTATTTTATGTTTACCTGATGAAGTTTTATTATTGAATAAAAGAAAAACACATCAAAAAATTTTGAATTACTGAAGCTGATTTGTTGGAATAGATGTCCTATGTAGCCTAAATAATATTGGTTGCCATCCATTGTATACAACATGTTCCAGGTTCGTACATCAAGGTGTTCTTTATATTGATCACTACTGCAGTAGCTTTAGCTATGTGGGTTATATCCTGCCAAGGATAAAACAGTCAGCCAGCTTCCAAAGCTTTAGTGCAGTTTCCATGCATCCAAACTGTCAAGCAGCTCAAACTGAGCTGACTAAAAGACAAGTTTGTGCCCAAAGTCCTTCAGAGCTTTATTGCTGCAGAAGATTATGCTCCTATGAGGCTTTTGAGGATCGACAGTCAACTTCTGTTTCCTTTACTGGGTGGATAAATTCCCTTTGGGGAAAACCTTCTGCTTTCTTAAATGAATTAAAATTTTATTACTTTTCTCATCAAGAAAATTATGTTTAGGCTAAGAGTGTTGTGTTTTAATGTACTGTCTTGAGACTCTAACATTCTTTTAAATGGAGCACTTATTTTTTTCTGTCAGTTTAAAAGTAGTGCAAACTAACTGAAAACATATATTCTGTGGAGAATTAGTGTTTATTTTTACTTTGTGGGGCTGCCGTAGTGTTTAAGGTGCTCTTTACTGTGTTTTTGTCTGTCACAAAAGTAACTTTTGTGGACAGGTAGCTTTACTGGCATTTGCTGCTTGTCTTCCCTGGGAAAGAAGCAGCATTTTCAACTTGACCATGTAATAGATTACCAGTCCCGGGGTTGGTCTTTCTTCCAGCCACAAAATGAAAAAATTATGCAAGCAGCCTTTGCCACCACAGGCTAGCAATTTTTCTCAGCTGCAGGTGGCTGGCTCTGTTGTAGCTTTTTGTTGTGCCTCAGACCACTCATTTTGTTTTTGCCCTGGATCCCTCTGGTGAAGCACCTACAGCCACTACAGACCAGGGGTTAGCCACATCCTCTGTGGTTGTTGGAAAACCCTAGGTGAACAAGAAAGAGCTACTTTTGTTGGTCCTACAGAAGGGGTCAGGGAAGGTTTCCTTGTTGCATCGGAATGTTGTGCACATCCCTGGGGAAGCAGCGGCTGCCATTAGTAACACAGATGGCTCCATTTTTCCTTTCAAATGAAACAGCAAACCAAACATGAATCTAGTCCTCTTCAAATTTCCTTTGGATATGAGTAGTTTAGTGGGGCTGGCTCAGGGTTTAATTCAGACTAATGATCATTTTTGTAAAGTAGTTTCTGGTAAAATAAAGGATTCCTCTTTTTCTGAAGAGACTCAAGATCCTGAATCTAAACAGAAAGATGAAGGGATGGATTTAGGGTTTTATCTGCAGATTTCTGATCAGACTCAGAGTTGAGATCTCAGTCTTTGATTCTCCCTGTGGGGTTAAGATCTCAGTCTTTGATTCTCCCTGTGGGGTTCTCTCTTTCTCTAAGACTTTTGCTAGAATGTCCCAGTGTTTTCAGTGGGAGAACACTGAGATTTCTTACTTAGTTAATTTAAATCCTAATCTTTCTATGAAGGATAGGAAAAGTGTTGATAGGTATGGGAAAATCTGCAACTTTAATTTCCAGAATTTTAAATTGTTGTGCTCATATGTTAAAGTTTGTTCTGACAAATTGTGAGAGTATGAAGAATGCTTTATTTACAGTTTCGTCTTATGAAGAAAAATCTGTCTTAAATGATTTAGTTTCTTCTTTTGCACAGGGCACTACTCGTTGACTGCAGTGTGCGCATGACTCTGTTGACATGTTAATGCTTGGCTGCATTCTCAGAACCTCCCAGATGATGTAAAAATGAGATTTTAAATTCTCCCTTGTGTACAAATTTAGTGTTTGACCTTTCTGCCTCAGAGTTGATCAAAAGATGTGAAGAAAGAGGCAAGTTAACCTAAAGAATCTCTAAGAGTTGCAGCCTTCCTATCCAAATTGTCCAAGGGATTTTCTTTCTCCTCATTCAGTTTTGGCAAAAAAAGAATAAACTACCTCAACAGATATTCTTTTTGGACAGACATTTAAGAAGAGGTGGCAAGGGGTTCCAAAAAGAGGTTGCAAACCCCTTAAAACCAAGGACAGTCCAACAAAGCTGAATGATTATTCAAGAGACGTTGTGACCCCCTCACCATGGCCCCTTGTCTCTACCAGAAATCCTGAATTTCCATTTTTCTCTTTGGCAACAGATTGTTTCAGACAAATGGGATCTGCAAATCATTCATCAAGGTTACAGATGACAGTAGAAGGAAATACTTCCTTTCTAGGGCATCTTTCTTCATCCTGCAGATCAGACACTTTTGTTTCCATGGTTCTTCATCACTTGCTGTCTCAAGGAGACAGGTGGGGAAGGGGTTTTATTTAAGATGTCCCTAGTGCCAAAGAAAGAAAATGCTTGGAGACCAGTCCTGGATCTTTCTTTCAGTCTTTTTAAAATATGTTTGTGATAATGCCCAAATTCAAAATGATGTCACTTCACAATCTGGTACCCCTTCTTCTGCTTTCAAGTTTTCTGGTAACACTAGACTTAAATGATGTTTATCATCACATCCCTATTCATCCAGACTTCAGATGCTTGTTAAGGTTTGTTTGTGTCTGGATCAGATTATCAGTTTTCTGCCTTACCTTTTGGACTATCCACTGCACCACAAATGCTCACAATGTGTCTAGCTCCAATTACAGTTCAGTTCAGCCTAAAGAGTATCCACATTTCCCACATTTAGAGGACTTACTTATCTTTGCAGAGTCTTTTTCTTAATGTCAGGAATCTCTCTCTCTCTGTGTTTGATGACAGATCTCTTGCACAAGATGGGATTCCAAGAGAACATTCAAAAGTCTTTCTTGACTCCCTGACACAAAAGTGGGCTCTTGGGATGTCAACTAGACACCTCCATTCAAAGAGTTTTCCTTCCACAGGAAAAAAATAGATCTTTGTTTAGATCTATGTCTAAGGTTTTCTACTTAGACTTCAGTCACTGCAAGGGCATACTTCAGGATTTTGAGTCTTGTGGCATCTGATAGACACAAGATGCAGGATTTGATTCTCACACAGGGTAATTTGCTAGAATTAAAATGACCCACAAGGGCAGTTAGCCTAGTATTAAACTATGAACCTATTGACCTATGATATCCCCTGGCAGTTGCCACATGAGGAAGATACAATGTTATCTGAAATCTGTCTGGTCCCAGCATCAACATCCTTTATCTTTTCACATACCAGTACTGGGGTTCGTCAGAAGAGAAATCTTCTAGTTGAGACAACAGACATCTATAAATCTTGGTCTCCTCTTCTCTCTCCCTGCTTCAAAGCAGTCATCATAGATGCTTCAAACTTTGCTTGGGGAAAAGTCTCAGGAGGGATTAAAGTGGGCATGTGAGGGACACCAAGGACACCAAGGACAGATGCAAGCATATAAATATTAAGGTGATGCTTCCCCTGAGTAAGGAACTAAACCATATTTGGCCACCCAAGACCTCTTCAAGTTTTTACAGACAATACCACAGTCATGTGGTACATCAACAAGCAAGGGGGAACCAGGTCATACCCCCCTATGCAGACTAGCCATGTTAGCTTGGGACATAGCCTCATGGCACAATCTCACTCTATAGGTAAAATTGTGTGGCAGAACCAGGCCAGACCCTCACGAAATCAGAACAGGGGATCTTCTATGATTTGATCCATTTGTGGGGAGTTCCTCATATAGACCTCTTTGCCTCCTCTATGAACAATCAAATGACAGAATTCTATTCCAAGACTCCATGCAAGAAGGCCTGGAAGACAGATGCCTTTTCTTTCCTTTGGACAGGAATGTTCCTATATGCCTTTACACTTTTTCTACTAATATCCAGAGTACCTCTAAAGATTCAGAAGGAAGCCCCCAGGATCATTGTGGTGTCCCCCTTTCTGGCTCAGGCAACCATGGTTCTCCCTTCTTTTGGAAATGCCTGGTGCAATTGCAACAAGCTTCTTCACAGAATGGATCTACTCATACAACAACAAGGGTGCTTGATACATCCTGACATTAATCATCCTCAATTTACTGCCTGGATGAAACAGTCTTAATTCTTTTTAGGCACCTGTTTTCTGAGGGTGTGCAGCAGCTACTAATGGAGGTAAGAAAGCAAGCCACTGGACAATCATATATTAGCAAATGGAAACGATTTTCTAGTTGGTGTCAACAACATAACCAGCTTCAATTCAGTGCTAGCTGTTCTCTAGTTTTACAATATTTGTGTGAATTACTATTCTATGGCCTTTCTTATTCCCTCTATTAAGGTTCATTTATCTGCCATTTCAGCAGTTTTGCCCATGGATTCTCCTTTTTCTGGGAAGTCTTATGTCAAAATGTTCTTAAAAGTGGGTTTGCATAAAAATCCCCAAAGTAAACTGGAGGTCCTCCTTGAGATTTTAATTTTGAGTTAAAGAAGCAAACACTTGTTGCATTTGATCTGGCTAATCTGGCTGACTTGAGGTTCTTAGCATGAGAAACAGTTTTATTGATTGCTCCAGTCTCTGAAAGATGGGTACCTAAATTGCAAGCTCTTATGGTGAGTTAATCCTGATCATTTTCTATAGTGACAGGGTGTCTTTAAGAACTAATCCTTCTTTTATGCCTAAAGTTGTATCTGAGTTTACTTTAAGCTAAGCTATCCATCTCCCTATTTCTTTCCTGAACCTAAAAATGAGGAGAAAGGATACTCCATAAGTTAGATATCCACATTCAACTCTAGTACTATATTGACCGAACAAAATCTTTCGATCTTTGGATCAATTGCTCATTTCTTGTGAAGATAAGAAGAGGAGACAACCTTTGACAAAACAGTCTATTTCAAAATGCTTGTCTTAAGGCTGTAACACATTATTATATTCACCATGATAAATCTATTCCAGGCAGGGTCAAGGCCCTTTCTATCAGGACTTTGGCTTCATCTATGGCTTTTAATTAAGGGTTGGATTATAGAAGTATTCCAGAAGCTGCTACTTGGTCCTCTGTACATACTTTTACAAAGAACTATAAGTAGACCTCCCAACTGTCCTGAATTACTCAGTTTTTACTGAGTTTTGGGGTCCCAATGAAGGGGTGCCATGATTCCTGAGTGGCACCCCTTCATTTCCAAATTTTCAATAAATTTTTAAAAATTCTGTGCTTTTGGAGCTGACATCATCATGTGCGCAATGACGTCAGCTCCGTCAGCCTGTCAGAATTAAGCTCAGATTTGCATGTGCATCATGGAGTTGCCTGTTTGAATACTCGCTCACGTCTGTCTGTTTCTTTTCAGTCTGGGCAGATTTAATGCCATTTTAAGTTCATGAATACTTGGAGTTATCCATATTTGGGGACTGCTCTGAATACTTGGAGTTATACATATTTGGGGACTGCTCTGAATACTTGGAGTTATACATATTTGGGAACTGCCATTTAGCTGCAGATATTTTGCTGAGAGGTACTGCTGCAGGTTCTTTCTCTTCAGAGAGTGTGTGTGTGTGGGTTTTAAGTGCGTGAATACTTTGAGTTATACATATTTGAGGACTGCTGTTTAGTTGTAGATATTTTGCTGAGAGGTACTGCTGTAGATTCTTTCTCTTCAGATAGTGTGTGTGTTTTAAGTCCATGAATACTTGGGAGTTATACATATTTGGGGAGTGGGACTGCCGTTTTAGCTGCAGATATTTTGCTGAGAGGTACTAGTGCACGTTCTTTCTCTTGAGAGAGTGTGTGTGTGTGTGTGTGTGTGTGTGTGTGTGTGTGTGTGTGTGTGTGTGTGTGTGTGTGTGTGTGTGTGTGTGTGTGTGTGTCTGTGTGAGTGAAAATGCCCCCATTGAATGGAGGTGGTGGCTAGAAAGGCTCAAACCCTGTATCTTGGGTACTAGGTAAAAGGAGCTTAAAGTCCCTCGCCACCACCACTTCTGAATTTATTCCTCATATTTTTGTTCTGTTCCTCATTAAATCTGTGGTTTTAAGGATTTTTGTTGCAAAGCTTTGAATGATTGAATTCACTTAATAATGATAGGCATTTGAATTTCAGACTTCATATTCTTCAGAAAATAAATGCTATGACAAAACTTTTATTCTAGCAATTTTCTAAGCTTATTTTCTTCTTCTTTCGGCTGCTCCCATTAGGGGTCACCACAGCAGATCAGCTGTTTCCATTTCTTCCTGACCTCTGTATCTTGCTCTGTCACACCAACCACCTGCATGTCCTCTCTCACCACATCCATAAACCTTATCTTAGGCCTCCCTCTTTTCCTGTTACCTGGCAGCTTCATCCTTAGCATCTTTTTCCCAGTATACTCTGCATCCCTCCTCAGTACATGTCCAAACCAATGTAATCTTGCCTCTCTGGCTTTGTCTCCAAACCTTCCAACCTGGGCTGACCTTCTAATATACTTATTCCTAATCCTGTCCATCCTCGTCACACCCAGTGCAAATCTTCAACTCTGCTACGTCAAGCTCTAACTCCTGCCTTTTTGTCAATGCCACTGTCTCCAACCCATATAACATAGCTTGTCTCACTACCCTCTTGTAGACCTTCCCTTTCACTCTTACTAGTACTCGTCTGTCACAAATCACTCCTGACACTCTTCTCCACCCACTCCATCCTGCCTGTACTCTCTTCTTCACCTCTCTTCCACACTGACCATTACTCTGAACTGTTGATCCCAAGTACTTAAACTCATCCACCTTTGCCAACTCTACTCCCTGCATCCTCACCATTCCTCTATCCTCCCTCTCATTCACACACATATATTCTGTCTTAGTCCTGCTGACCTTCATTCCTCTTCTCTCTAGAGCATATCTCCACCTCTCCAGGGTCTCCTCCACCTGTTCCCTACTCTCACTACAGATCACAATGTCATCTGCAAACATCATAGTCCACGGGGACTCCCGTCTGATCTTGTCTGTCAACCTGTCCATCACCATTGCAAATAAGAAAGGGCTCAGAGCTGATCCTTGATGTAATCCCACCTCCACCTTAAACACATCTGTCACTCCCACTGCAGACCTCACCGCTGTCACACTACCCTCGTACATATCCTGTACCACTCTTACATACTTCTCTGACACTCCCGACTTCCTCATACAATGCCACAACTCCTCTCTAGGCACCCTGTCATATGCTTTCTCTAAATCCACAAAGACACAATGCAACTCCTTCTGACCTTCTCTGTACTTCTCCATCAACACTCTCAGAGCAAACATTGCATCTGTAGTGCTCTTTCCTGGCATGAAAACCATACTGCTGATCACTAATCATCACCTCCCTTCTTAACCTAGCTTTCACTACTCTTTCCCATAACTTCATGCTGTGACTGATCAGTTTAATCCCTCTGTAGTTACTACAGCTCTGCACATCACCCTTATTCTTAAAAATCGGCACCAAACACTTTTTCTTCATTCCTCAGGCATCCTCTCACTTTCCAGGATTTCATTTAGCAATCTAGTTAAAAGCTCCACTGCCATTTCACCTAAACACCTCCATGCTTCCACAGGTATGTCTTCTGGACCAACAGCCTTTCCGTTCTTCATCCTCTTCATAGCTATCCTTACTTCCTCCTTGCTAATCCACTGCACTTCATGATTCACTATCCGCACATCATTCAGCCTTCTCTCCCTCTCATTCTCTTCATTCATCAACCCCTCAAGCTACTCTTTCCATCTGCATAACACACTCTCCTCACTTGTGAGTACATTTCCCTCATTATCCTTTATCACCTTTACCTGCTGCACATCTTTACTAGCTCGGTCCCTCTGTCTAGCCAATCGGTATAGGTCCTTTTCTCCCTCCTTAGTGTCTAACCTTTTATACAACTCTTCATAATTATTTGAAATTTGTCCCTATTTTGGAGCTGTATTCCCCCATTATTAGTTTTGTCTGGGTTTTTTGTGCTAAGAGGTTAAGAGCTATGATGAGAAGTGAGAACTGAATTCACTAAATGATAGCCATTTAAGTTTCAGTCTGTCCTTCACAACACTGATGATTTGGTATAGGGTTTTTTTGGTTCTGACTATAGTGCACAGGGTTTTGGGTTCAACACTTGGCTGTGAAATTCATGGTGGCAACATGTTTTATTCTAGCAACTTTCCAAAATTATACAAGCAATGATTAGAATGCATCTCTGGTTTTTGCTCTTTTGTCCCCCTCCCCCCCAAAAAAATTGAAATTGAAAATAAGTGCAAGAAACTGTGCAAGATGCTATGGCTTACACTACTGTCATTCTATTTATATATTTACTCTTTTATGATGGAAATGTTCTTAATTGGGCAGTTTTTGTCATTATTGGCTCATGCATTTTGTTTCATTGCCTACTGGAAAAATGTTCAAACAATTCATTTAAAATGTGATTGTGTGTGTGTGTGTGTGTGTGTGTGTGTGTGTGTGTGTGTGTGTGTGTAAGTAGACTTTTATGATTGAAATGTTCTGAATTAGGCAATTTTGTCATTATTGGTTCATGCATTTTGTTTCATTGCCTACTAGAAAAATTTTCAAACTATAAATTTAAAATGCACTATAACTTCAGTCTAACAAGTGTGCTGTATTATACAAGGAATATAATTTAATAAAGTCAGGAAGGTGCATCAAAGAAAGCATGTATGTTTCTTGTTTTATGTGCAAGGGGCCTATGATTTGAAAACGGCCCAAAGGTAATCTTTATCAACACTGGCCAGATGCATTTTCTTTGGATGTGGTGTGGATTTCAATGCTGTTTCAATGAATGCGAGTTTCAAGGGCCGAGAAGTTTTCATGCCAAGTCTATTTTCATTGTGAGACAGTATTGCTTTGTTTAGCAGATACCTATTCGTGTTTGTGCATTGTGCTATAAAATATAAAAATAAAATACAAATAATCATTGTAGAAGTAAAGCAGTATGCACACATTAGTGTTTACGGTAAATGGGGAGAAATACCCAGGTAATGGGACATTGGAATGGCTGCAGGGGGACTCCTGTACCATATTCTGGTTGTCTGTTCTTCAGTTTGCATTTGAAAGTTATCCCACAATTCTATTGGAGTGGGTGGGGTTATGCAATTATGTATGCAAATTTTATGTTAATCAGTATACAGATTTGTACCTATTTTTCATGGGTCTTGTCCAGATTTTTCATGATTCCAGGTTGAGAGGTATGACTATAAGGTTGATTCCTTTTCTAGGTCTTTGTTGGGACCATTCTATATGTGTTCCTGAACCCTTCTCCTTCCACCTCCCAGATATAGTTAGTCATGGTAATCTACCCATGTAGTTAAGGCTACTGCAACAGTGATCAATATTGAGAAAATGGTTGTGTAAGTTGTGTAAGTTGAATGTACCATAATGGTAGATGTCTAAACGGTCACTGCTACAGTAGCCACTCCCCTTGCTTTTTGGTGTTTTTTTATGCCAGGGTGTGATCATTATTTATTTATTTATTGGTATTCCTAGTCTTGTCCTTTCAGGGCTTATCTCCCTCTCTCTGCTGGCAAGGAAGCTCTCAAGGGCTTTGCACCCAAATATGTCTTTTAGTCAGCTCAGATCAAGCTGCTTGACAGTTTGGTCAAGTGGAATGTGCCTTGAAGCTTTGGAAGGGATCCGGTTGTTATACTCTTGGCAGGATATAACCAATATAACTGAGGCTACTGCAGCAGTGGTCATTTGAAAATATACTGCTATGGTAAGTTCAGCTTACACAACTGTACTATCCACAGTTTCACACCTGCACACAATGATGTAATTCAGAAACATTTCTTTGCTAATTAATTCATTAAGTATTTTGGGCACAAGCATACTAAAGACAGCCATTAGGACTGTTCCTTCCGAGACTGTCTTCAGAAGCAATAAATTTCCATAGGTCTGCTGATAATTATAATTTATCTGATGGTGTATTGTACATATTCACTGATGTGGAATGCTACAGATATTGAAGGATCTGCGGATATCGTAGTAATAACTGAAATATAAGGAATTTCTACCTATATTCCATAACAAAATCATGACTTAAAAGTTGCAAATAGCAGATTTATGCCATCTGTTTGGCTAAGGCTTGCAAACAATTCAGGTAGCATTGTACTGCATTGTAATACAGTTCTTCGTCTGTCTGTTTCAGTTCTGATGCCTTGAAATTGCTTAGTAAAAGTTCTGTACATCTGCAAGTTATCCACAAATCTTCAGTGCAGTTCTACAAAACTGAGTACATATTCATAGCATATGCAAACAGTATCACAAGCCTCTTATTTCCATATGCCAATGTTTTGGCCAGCCTCTCATGTGTGCTCATACCGTAGTCTATATTAGTCATACATTGCTGGTGTATTGCCTGCAACATTTCTCATTACTGTATAATATGGTGACAGCTGTCTGAGCTGATTCAATTATTACAGCTACAGATAACTGGTCTGTATACATTTTTCTAAAACAAATATAGTTGGAGAACAGTGATGCTGATGTAACTGTCAAGTTGTAGGGCTTGTAGATGTAGGAATTCTCAATTTGGGGTTTGAGCCCCCATCATCTACTTATACAATTGGTGTCTTAAACATGTATATATGTGCAATTTTACATGTGAAATCTTTACATGGTGTTTAGCTATCATGTTTTCTCCCCTGTGCAATTTTACATGTAATCAGTATTGATAAACTTGCATTTCCTACTCCTGTGATTACATCCCACAAGATATGTTGGCATTTAGTTACAAATAATGTATATCTTGAAAATATTTATCTGTCTATACCCTACACAATGTACACTGAGTGTACATAGTCCAGATGGCATTCACAGTCTTGGTGCATGCATTTTTATTTGTTGTAGAAGAGTGAATATTTTTCCAGGAAGGAGAACTCATTTCCCCATGAAATTAATAATACTGAATACCCTGCAGGGACACGACAATAATCTTCTGGGCAGGATGGTGGATATGGTATGGAGGAACCAAGCCTGAGACTATATTACCTCCAGGGTCAGTACCATTAGCAGCCATACGAAAAAACCCAGGGAATGCCGGAAACAGTGTAGCAGTATAATTGTTGATGCAACTTCATGTGTGAGTCACTACAGATGGCAGTGTGATGTCTTGGAAGATCTACAATTCTAGCAGCAACAGAAACACTTTTGCTTCTGGCTTCACACACCACCTCTGCCAGCATCAGTGTATACCAGGTGGTGACATTGAGGCTGTCTTCCACAGACACAGAGGTATACCATTTATCAATGTACATCACATTAGTACAGATTTCACAGTAGATTCATATAGCTTGCATATTATGTTTTCCATGGTGACAACACACCAGTAGACCATATGATACATCTTCAGATGTTCATATGTCAGGTAAGTGTTCTCCTATGTAAAGTCAGTGTACATGCATTACTTGTACAGACATGATGCCGACACATTCCGCATTACAGGGCTTTTTCATGCTGTCTGGCAATGGAGGCAAAGCCCATGTATGTATAGCATTACATAGGTGTACAGTACAAAATGTTTATCTAGATTTGTTAGTATTTTATCATACATTATCCTGTGCTGACAAGTATAATGCATGCTTCTATTATGGTTTCTGTTCTTACAGCTTATTTACTTCTTTCTTCTTATGTGTACTCTTCCACTGATCCTGACACAGGATATGATGTGGTGCAGAGAGAGAAATCTGCTGAACTACAAGACACTGCACTTGGAGTTAGTTTGTCCAGCCCTGATAGTGACAGTATTTTAGATCAAGATATTTCCTCCTACATGGAGGATAGTGAATCCTGCCAGTCTGTTGATAGTGGAGCATCAGTTACTGGTCAAGAAGAAGACCTTGGTCATCTCTCCCCACATGAGTATGACAGTGGTGGTGAGTTAACTCCAGAGTGGGTAGTAGATGTTTCTAAGGCAGCATTTGATCAAGTGGCTGAAATACATGGATGTGTCTTAGAAGGTGTATGTCTTCTCTTATAGGTACATGATCAGTCATAGTTCCATCATGGCACAGAGCTGCATGCAATTGTTTGTGCAACTGACAGCACAGCACAGCACATCTGGGTATTGCATGAGAGTCAGGAGCGCAGGCATGGTGAGATCATTGAAGTACTTGCTGAGCATCAAGACAGTGTGGCATTTATTTCAAATTCCATAAAGTCACTTTTTCTCATCTGTGTTTGAACAGTGCCACAATAATACTCAGACCCTAACTGCCCTGACGTGTATTATGATTATAATACAATATAGTAGAGGAAGCTCTCCTCATTCATACCCAGTCCATAGTACTCAGTTATCAATAACACCTGTTCTGCAGTGTGCATATAGAGCTGTTGTGGGTCAATATGCTCAGATCTAATCTGAGACTCCACTCCACAGGCTACTACACAGTTTTGTACTGTATCCTATAGTACACAGGGCTCCACAACAGATCTGCAGTACAGCACCATGTAGATGACGTTCCTTCACATGGTAGGGGCAAGTAAGACCATGGCATGAGATGTCAGTGTGGGCAACTGCATCTTGTTTTGTGTTACCATGGCAGGTTTCCCAGTCTGTGTGTTCTGTTATTGTGTCATGCTAGACCTGTAGCAGTGATGACCACTGTGCTGACCACAGTTCAGTCTGCATCTTAATGGTCTTTGACAAGTCTAATAGCACAAAAATATGTATCCTGCACCATAGCAACAATTCAAGCACACTATGTTTATGCTGTGTCATGTAAGTTATGTCTTATCATTACACTTCACTTCTGCACCCTTATTCATTTGTTGTGGTATGCTACTTTCACTCTACCCACACTCAAACAAACACTCTCCTTCCCACTTTGTGCCATATTTATTCACTATAATGCATTTACCTTGGCATTATGTGTAGCAACGGTATTGATCACATGCAAAACATACAAATGCAAGTATGTCTGCAGAAGCTGCTGTGCATGTACTGCATTCCTCCTTCTCTAACAAGTGGGTACTTCATTACAGGCAACTTCATACATTTCTTCCCATCTGTTACCGCCTGGTATGAACTACTGTTGTGGGACACAATTTAGATAATTGTATGGGTATGTATGATGTTCCCCATGAACGGGTCACAGAGATTTACCATGTCTGTCATGTGTGATGGTGGTGGTGGTGACATGGATACCAACACATGTTGATTATTGTACAAATGTATTTATGGCATGTCGTGATGCAAAACTCAGAGCCAGGTACTGTTGCTTTGCCTGACACATCATATACAGTGACAAGCTTTGACACCTACAACTGGTTGTTCTTTCCCTCAAATCCTCCTGATCATCTTATGAAGTATGTGATTGCTCCCTTTCCGATGTTTGGAATTCTTGGGATAGGTCACCTTCATTTAGAGCTGGCAGGCCATCATGTTTGGATGTAATAATATTATTACACAATATTACACACATAGTGACCATTTATGCCATCCTCTGTAGTGCATTCTACAGTGCACCTGCAGATGTGTTCAGACATCTGAGTCTTGATTTTAACATGCCAAACACTTGCTCAGTGGTGTGTGCCCTGTTAAATGCATACTCAGCAGTTATAGATGGGGCTGTAAATGGTGTCATTAGCCAATGGATAGCTGCAGTCACCTGTTGGTATAAATGGACAGAACATTGGCATGACTGTATTGCACACAGTATTGGAACATAAAATATTTGTTTTCAGCTTTACTCACCAAGTTGTAGCCCCTCAAGGATCTCACCCTCCTGAAGCATTGCCCAAAGGGCACTGTCCCTCAAAGCAGCAGTATCATGCACACTGCCAGGGTGTGTTGCCATCAGGTTAATGATGAGGTCATCTGCCCAGCACAATACCTGACAGAGAGCAATGTCCGCCCCTTTCTGTTGAAATACAGTCATGTACTGTCTGCAGAAGGAGGTATTGTACACCCTACAAATATTGTGCTGTACATCCTATGAATATTGTACCCCCCCAAGTGCCTCCTAGTTTATATTAACCATGGGTACCCAGCCAACATACTCTGCAACCTTTAAATATTTATCCCAAGTGCCTCCTCCTTCATCATATAAAACATGGTTACCCAGCCTTTGGTGCTCTGCACCCTTTAAATATTGTGTACCTTCAAGTGCCTCCTGCATCATATAAACATCGATACCCAGCCTGTGATGCTGTGCACTCCTTAAATATGTACTATCCAAGTCAAGTGCTTTCTAATTCATATAAACCATGGGTACTCAGCC
This sequence comes from Protopterus annectens, assembly GCF_019279795.1. Classification (NCBI taxonomy): domain Eukaryota; kingdom Metazoa; phylum Chordata; order Ceratodontiformes; family Protopteridae; genus Protopterus; species Protopterus annectens. The sequence goes on from NC_056727.1 coordinate 751,397,900, forward strand.
TGTGATACTGTGAAACCTTTAAATATTGCATGCCCTAAGTACCACCTCCATTTATAAGCTGTGGATACAAAGTTTGTGGTACTATGCACCCTTTAAATACTATATTCTCCACAAGTGCTCCGTCCATCATATAAACCATGAGTACCCAGACTGTGGTGTTCTTCACCCTTTTAATATGGTATCCCCAAGTGCCTCCTGCATCATATAAATTGTTAGTACCAAGCCTGTGATGCTGCACACTCCTTAAATACTGTACCCCCCCCCAAGTGCTTCCTACATCATATGAACTATGGATATCCAGCCTGTAGAATGCACACCCCTTAAATATTGTATCCCTCCTAAATGCCTTGTGTATCATATAAACCATGGGACCACATCCTGTGTCAGACATCTGACACTTGATTATTTCTTGGCCTGACAGTTGGCTTAACTGCAGTTATCATGCTGAATATCTGAAGATGTTAGGATAGATTTGCAGATCGTCTTCCAATATCACCCATAGAACCTCAACCTATAGTGCCTTCACTGCAATATTCATCATAAAAAAGGCAGCACCCTGTGTGGCTGCGGCTGTTTTAGCTCATTCTAGAGATATGCATATTTTGTCTCCTTTTGCACAGAAAATCTTGGAAAAATCAGTTTCTGCACATCCATTTGAAGATACAATAACTTACAATACACAGAAGTTACTAAAAATTAAACAGATGACATCTACATGTTGCTGGTTGGATGCCATGAAATCTACAGAGTATCTGGGGCCTACTACTTGCACAGAACTACAACAGCTGAGTATTTTAACCCTTCACACTCTAAAGTGTCTGAAACTGGTAGAACAGGTTTCTGGAATATGCTGGACAAGAAATAAGAGAAAGAGATGTCAGAAAACAAGGAAAAGAGGTTGCAGAACAGGTATTGATGTAAAGTTAAAAGCAACCCCCTAAAGGCCTTTACTACCAACTAAACTGTTAGCTAATGTGAGATCACTGGATAGCAGGATGGACTACTTGAGATGGGAAACTGGAACTCTCCAGCAACAATAAGGTGAGAAATACTTGTTTATTTTTGATTACTGAGACGTGGCTGCATGACAAGATAAACGATAGTGCAGTAAACTTAAGAGAATGTTATGCTGTTTCGTGCAGGCAGAAAACATACACTGTGTGGGAAAGCCAGATGAGGTGTGGAGTCTGCATGTATGTTAACAAAAGATGGTGCAGTAACTCTGAAATCATACTATCACACTGCTGTGAAAACTTAGAGTTCCTGTCCATTAAATGCAGATGATTTTACTTGCCCAGAGAACTGAATGGGGTTAGTGTAACAGTGGTGTATATCCCTCCTAGTGCTAATACCACTGAGGCTCTAAATAAACTATGCAATCACATGGATGAGCTGAGGAACAAATATCCTGACTTTGTACACATGGCAGATGGTGACTTTAATAAAGCAGATCTGAAAGAAGTACTCTCACACTATCATCATTATGTGGACACTCCTACAAGGGGTGATAATATCTTGGTTAAGGTGTACATAAACTTAAGGAAAGCTTATAAGGCAGTGCAACATCTACAAATGGGAAACTCTGACCATTACACCATCTTGCTATCGCCAGCTTTCAAGCCTGCACTGGTTAGAGTGAAACCCACAAAGAAAAAAAAATCAGGGTATAGCCTAAGGGTTCTATGGAGGTCCTCTAAGACTGCTTTGAAAGAACCAACTGGGATACATTCATGGAGGCAGCCACAGTGAATCAGCATCTGAACATTGATGAATACACTGAGGCAGTGATGGCATACATTTCAAACTGTGTTGATGGGTTAACAAATACCAAGAGTATCACTATTAGAGCTAACCAGATGCCACGGCTCACCCCTAAGGTACATGAGCTTCTGAAGGAGAAAAATGCAGCTTACAGGGCTAAGGACAAAGCAGCCCTAAGTGTAGTAAGAGGTAATCTGAGGAAGGGTATAAAGGAGACTAAGAGGGAGTATGACAGAAAGGTACAGAGCCACTTTGAAGACATGAATGATGCAAGGAGACTATGGCAAGGCATACAGGGGATCACTGACTACAAAATCAGGCCAGCACAGTGTGAGGACAGCATCAAACCCCTGGAGAGTTTGAACATCTTCTTTGTTAGATGAGGATAGAAACAACAGGTTGGCACTAAAGCTACCCACTGATGAGAAGGATGCAATATTTAGCCTCAGCACAGAGGAGGTGAAAAGAGAGCTAAGGAGAGTGAACCCCAGGAAGGCTGCTGGCCCAGACAACATACTAGGCAAGGTGTTAAAAGGCTGTTCTGATGAACTATGCACAGTTCTCAAGGAAGTATTTAACATCTCTCTTGCCATGGCAAAAGTACCCTCATGCTACAAGGAAACTAACATCATCCCACAACCTAAGAAAACCACTCCTTCCAGCCCTAATGACTAGAGACCAGTCACTTTGACATCCACTGTTATGAAATGTTTTGAACAGCTGATCAAAAAGCATCTTTCATAGGTTCATAGGTTCATAGGTTCATACTAGGCTATCTGCCCTAGGGCATTTATAAGCCTAGCCAGAGTATGTTTGGCTTTCGCCACCCATTTTAAATTAATTTTGCTATGCCCTTTTTCGAGGTTAGTATACTGTGCCTCTGTCTAACGGTGACACAGAAGTGATACCCGGGGTAAACCTATGATCTCCCATCCACTCATCAAGACTCCTCTTGAAGAGAATCAATGAGGGATTCTGCCTAACCTGGACTGGGATTTTATTCCATAGTGAAGGGAGCCTCTGGGTTATGAATCTGTCCCTCCAGCATGTCCTATTTATTTCAGTTCTGAGGTTCAAGTCTCTCAAGCATGTAGCTCGATGGGATTTGGATTTTTTGAGGTGCAGCATGTCCCTTAATTCCGGGTTGGACATGGCCTTATACGTCAGGCACAGGTCACCTCTGAGCAGGCGGTATGCCACTGAGTAGAGCTGGAGTTTCTTTTACCGGGCAGCATATGACATCTGTTTGAGCCCTTTGATCCTCTTGGTGAGGTACTTTTGGGGTCTTTCCAGTTGCTGCAGGTGTTTGGTAAGGTACATCCCAAAAGGGGCATTGTACTCAATTATGGGCCTGATGAGGGATGAGTAAAGAGGCACGATGACCTCCCCTAATCTAGATGTGAATCCCTTCATGATTAGGTGGGCTATATAAAATGTTTTTCTAACCACTTTGGCCACGTGGTTGTCAAATGAGAGATTGCTATCAACTTGGGTCCCCAGGTCCCTAATTACTTCTTCTGTACTTAATGGATTACCACCTATGTGGTAATTTGTGGGCACTTTGTTTTTGCCAAAGGGGATGACTATACACTTTTTGGCATTTAGCTTGAGGCCATGGCTCTGGCACCAGTTGTCTGTTTCTATGAGGCCCTTTTGGAGGATGCTTGTGTCGGCTGGAGAGTCAATTATGGCGCCCAGTTTGCAGTCATCTGCGAACTTGGTCAGCCACAGTCCTTCCGTGTTGGCCTGTACCTCCGAGAAATATATACCAAACAAGAGAGGTCCCAGGACTGAGCCTTGTCGGACGCCACTTGTAACTGGTTTGGAGTCTGACATGGCTCCAGCAATTCTAACCATGTGGGTTCTGTCCTTGAGCCAGTTTGCAACCCATCTAGTGACATAGGGGTTTATATTTAAGCTGGTGAGCTTATCTATAATGCCCGAGTGGGGTATTGTATCGAAGGCTTTTGCGAGGTCCAGATAGGCTGTGTGGACCACCTTCCCTTCGTCAATGGCCTTGGTGACTGTTTCAAAGAAGTCAACCAGGTTTAAGAGGCAGGATCTGCCCTTAACAAAGCCGAACTGGGTAGGATCCAGTGTCTGTAGGTCCCCAATATCTTTATTTATGAGGTCCATGATGATCCTTTCCATAGCTTTGCAGACCAAGCTAGTCAGGCTTATGGGCGATAGTTTCCAGGGTCCGTTGAGGCACCACCTTTGTGGAGAGGGACCACTGTTGCTGTACGCCACTCTTTGGGTACATATCCTGTAGTAAGGCTGAGATTGAACAGTAGTTTTATGTTTGGGTTTAGCTCTTCTTGGAGTTTATGTAGGACGCAGCCTGGGACACCGTCTGGTCCCATTGATGCTGTGTTTTTGCTTTGAGAGGCGGCTCCCACCTGAGCATCTGAGATGTCAGGGGCAGCATTCTGCTGGGATAGATATTTGCCCTTTGGTAGGGGAGAAGTGCGCTGAACCTGTCAGCTAGGATGTTGGCAATGTCTGTGGGATCAGTGTATTTATTGTCATTTTGGACTAATTCTGAGCATATCTGGGAATTCCCACCCAGGTTCCTAACATAACTAAAGAAAGCCTTGTGATTATCCTTAGTGTCCTGTGCAATTTTTCTCTTCAAGCTGGCCTTTGACGATTTTATGAGTGCCCTTAGTGTTTTGCTAATACTGATCAGAGATGCCTTCCCTTTTTGGGATTTTGCTCTATCATGTAGTAGCTTCCTCCTTCTATTGTATAGTTTGTTTATGGCTGGGGTCCACCAGACAGGTCATCTGCCTTTGGAGGATTGGGTCTTGGTTTTATTTGGGATTGCATGATCCATGCATTCCTGAAGGTGTTCATAGAATGCATTTATAAAGGATTCTGCGGTCTGGGCCGTATTTTCCACAGGCCCGGGGGCTTTGAAGGATTCCACCTCGGTTTTGAGGAGTGTGAAATTTCATCATGCTATCTCCTGATTTTGACCCTCTGCAGTTTGCATACAGAGCTAACCAATCCATGGCTGATGCCATATCAGTAGCAACTACACATCTCCCTTGAGCATTTAGATGGCAAAGACAACTATGTGAGGATGCTTTTCATAGACTTCAACTCTGCATTTAATATGGTGGTGCCAATGCAGCTGATAGAAAAACTGGCACATTTAGGAATCAGTAAACATCTCTGTAACTGGATCCTGGACTTTCTGATTGAGAGACCCTGAGGGTGTTATAAGGTAGGAACACATCAAAGTGCATCACAATTAACACTAGGGTTCCACAGGGATGTGTTCTCAGTCCACTATTATTCACCATCCTGACCCACGACTGCTATGCTAAGTACAAGTCCAAACATATCAAGTTTGCTGATGACACCACAGTTGTGGGACTCATCACAAAGGAGGATGAAACAGGGTACAGAGAGGAGGTAGCATCTCTGATGAATTTGTGCGAGGGGAACAATCTTGACCTGAATGTAAGCAAGACCAAATAAATTATCATCAACTTCAGGAAAAGGAAGACAAACCACCCAGTGCTCAGGATAAATGGTGAGACTTTGGAGAGGGTTAAGAGTAAGAAGTTCCTGGGTGTATACATATCAGAGGACCTCTTGTGGTTGGGAAACACCAGCCAACTGGTCAGGAAAGCACACAAATGCCTCCACTTTTTAAGAAGGCTGAAAACAGCTAAGCTTCTTACTCATATTCTCGCCACCTTCTGTAGAGGTTTAGTAGAGAGCATCCTCACCTGCAACTTCACAGTGTGGTTTGGAAGCTGCACAGTTACAGAAAGGAAGGCACTACAAAGAGTGGTTAGGGTTGTAGAGAAGATAACCAACATGTTCCAGTCTTCCAACGATACAACATATTTATTCTGCAAGAAGCATCCAAAAGCCCATGAAAGTAATATAGGACAACACTTGCCCTGCGCATGGAGTGTTTAACCATCTGGCATCAGGCAGGACTACAAGATTCAGTAATGGTTTCTACTCTACAGTGATTAGACTTCTGAACTAGGGCACTAGTCCCAGGGTCTGAACACATAAGTCAGTTTTTATTTATTTGTGCAATATATACTTACATATATTCCAAGTGAGTGCAATATTTATTTATTATATCCATAGCTAGTATTATTTAACTCACTCAATTGCAATATTAGACAATAACTTAAGCATTTCAATCTGTAGTGTGTTTTCTATTTAAATAGGGTAGTTAATTTAACTCAGGGGAGCGTATTCTTTTCGTATATGAGTGCTGGTAAATGTCTCTGCTCTTTCTTGCATGTATTGGGTGTAGTATTGTATTTGTTAGTGATGTTTATTCCTCTACTTGTATGTGTTGTTTCACTTTCTTTTTTTATCTCAAGAATTGAGCTGATCCACAAATAATTGTTTAGGCTACACAGATGTAGTTATAAATGACAATGACTTTGACTTCCATTTCTCTTATATATTTCACAGATATAGGAAAATTGCAGGTTTAATGAAGTTTTTGGCAAAGTACTGTGGCCTCCTCTAAATGCTTGCCACAATGTAATAGCAAATTCTATAATAGTAGCTTGTCACATTTTATTTTTGTCAGGCAAAACACTGTGTTTTGGAATCAGGTGCCTTTGCACTGAGACTGCAATCATCCTATACCATACTCATATACTCCTAATCTCAGGTTGCGCTTGTACTCTGAACTGTCCTAAGTTTGACAAATGCCTACTTCAGTGTGTTCCATCCAGGGCAAGTTTATCTTGGAATCAGGCCAATTGTATCAGTATATTGCCATAAAGAGCTCAGTCTGGGATACACATTAGATGTGCAAGATCCATAAATGTGATATCAACAACTGCAAAAAAAAGTGCAAGTTCCTAAGAATTACAGTGAATCTCAACACTCACTGCACTCCCATCTCTGCAGCTGTGTGTGTGTGTGTGTGTGTGTGTGTGTGTGTGTGTGTGTGTGTGTGTGTGTGTGTGTGTGTGTGTGTGTGTGTGTGTGTTGCAAGTTCCCAAGAATTACAGTGAATCTCAGCACCCACTGTACTCCCATCCCTGCAGCCCTGTGTGGGGGTGGGTTGCAAGTTCCCAAGAATTACAGTGAATCTCAGCACCCACTGTACTCCAATCCCTGCACCCCTGTGTGTGAGTGGTTTGCAAGCTGTGGGCTGCATCCCCACATCACCAATGTTTACATGTAATAACTCAAAGATATCTATATGTTGGAGCAAGGGAAATACTCCAATGTATCACAATATACTACTTTGTTTGTCCAGACTATTCCTATACTTTCAGTCTAGCAGTTCAGAAGATCTCAGCTATAGTTCCCTGAGTCTCCAAAGGAACTCCCCAGTCTATGTATCTTGCTTTGCTGTAGTAAAAATAAAATGTTTCACTCATGAAGCATAAGTGGTCCATGTGGTCACTAGAATACTTCAGCATAATCTGAATTATTCTTACAATGGGATAACATTATTTTAATGGAACCTTCTTTTAATAATAGAAGACTTCTGACGTATAGAAATGAGTCCTTCTATCTGACACAGTATAATAATTTTTTTTGCTCATGACTCAAACTCTAATTACTCAGAGTGCTTGGCTCATCAGTTTGGTTTGTGACTGGAATGTTTTTTGTTCAGAGTCTGCATGGCCTCCCTGTGTCCACATGAGTTTTTACAATGTATTCTGGTTTCTTCCCACATCCTTTAGCTATATCACAGGCAAAGTGGTGCTCTTCTAAATTGCTCATAGCTATGCATACTATGTGAGTGTGCCTCAACTCAGTTTCTATTACTGAATGGTTCTAAGTGCATAAAATAAGTTATGTCTTATGTAGTACTCCATTAAAATATACTACTGCATTTATAAAAATATATATTTAAACATTTTCTGTGCTTTTTTCCAGAGTAATGTGCCTCACCTACTATTCATTTGTGACTAAATATAAGGTTCATTAAGAATTACTGTCATGTGTTTTCATGTTTGAGATGTAAAACAGAAAGAAAGAAAGAAGAAAAAAGTGTCTAGTGATACTTATGCATTCAGTTAGCCTAGAACACCAATAACCTTTATGAAATGATGTTATACCTTTAGTAAAATGTAATAGAAATAGACCATGTATGTCACTCTAGTGACATGGAGGGATAAAGCCCTGAATATGGCCCAGGTGACCAAGATTCAATTAGCAGCTCAGGTGTCTCACAGAGCAACAATGAGAGGTAAAGGTGTGCCAGTCCTGGGTGGGAGGTGGCTATGTAGGCATTCCTCTTGCCATCTCTGGGGATATTATGGGAGCAAGGCTGATCTTCTGCAGTGGTGTGGTGAAACATCACATACTTCCACTGCACACCCAAACTCACGATGCAAAACCACATAATCAAAGGAAGGCAAACTAAGGTTAGGCCTTCAAAGAACAAACAAATCTCAGCTGATGTAGAACAACACCACCAGCCCCTCAGACCTCCTTAAGATCCACTTCTTCCCAGTCAAAACTGATGTTAGCCCAGAGGAAGAGGAGCACTAGTAGACCAGGTACTGGATGTGGGGCACTGGGGATGTGGGGATGGCTATCAAAATTAAGCAGAAGTGGTAGCATCACAAAAAAAAGAAGGAAAGAAAGACAGAAACAGACCATGTAATGGAGTTCAAGATGGCCACTGAGCACTGAACACACACTTTCTGCTGCTCCTGTATCAACCAAATCTATCCGCTCAAAAAAAAAACTGCATCTGGCACCGAATTGAACAGGAAAGTAGTATTTCTTCTAAACTACACTTCATGGAAAAGACCTATAGCAACATTTTGCTCTAAAAAGTAAAATTTTATCATTTTTTTCTGCAAGCGCTTATCTCTAGTGACTGGCTGAAGACCGCAGCCGCATGGTGGCATCCTTTTCTCTGAAGGACTGAGCTCTGAGTTCTAAACAAGAAAAGTTAAATGAGAATTCTTTAAGTCACTCCCTTGTGGTCTAAACCTAAACTTTAATCCACCCAGTGATGGCTAACCAACAAGAATCCATGGATGCTATAACTTCTAAAACCAAACTCTCTTCTCTAATATCACCTGAAAAGGACGTAACAGCTAAGAGGCAGAGAATAAATAAATCAACACAGGATTCAAATAAAGGAGCTGCTAAATCTAAAGGTGAGACTGTTCTTTCAATAGATGGCCTTAAAACAGCATTACAGCCCTAGCATGAAGATTTCAAATTATTCTCAGACAAATTAAATTCATTTGGTTCTAATCTAGACCAAATTATATCCAGAATTAATCTTATTGACAAGAAAACTGAGGAGAATTCAAAGCAAATACAAGATTTACAAACCAAGGTAAATACAAATGACAAAATTATTAGTGACTTACAGCAAAAAATAATAGACTTAGAAGCACGCAGTAGGAGAAACAACATTCTAATACGTGGCATTCCTGAAAAGTTTGACCAAGTCCAACTACCAGTCATACTAACTGAGATTTTTGAACACATTATTGAAAATAAAATCTTAGCTAAAGAAATTATTATTGAAAGAGCTCATAGAGCAGTACAAAGATCACAAGATGATGGTGTCCCTAGGCAGATTTATGCAAAGCTACTAAATGCTGCACATGTTACCACACTCCTCATGGCTGCAAAAAAGAAAAGTAACATTTCATGGAGAGGTCACAGGATTACAATAGCACAGGATTTACCCCAACCCATTAAGGCTCAAAGACAAGCTCTAGCTCCTTTTTGTGCTTTGTTAATCAAAAAAAAATTACTCTTCCAGATGAAATACCCAGCCATCCTCTCCTTCAGCTATGGGGATCAGAAGTTCCTAATACACTCTGCAGATGAAGCAAAAAAAGTATTTATGAAAGCTTTCAAGGAACTACCAGCTTAACTAGCTATACTGTTAAAGCTAGTAAAATAATATAATCAAGATAATACAGTATATTCTTAAAAGCTATGAATTACTGTTAAGACTAACAAATAGTATAACCAAGATGAATACACCTACAAAAACCTATATCTGTTGGATTTCTAACACTGTTAACTGATTCTAACTTACCCTGTCATCTTCCCAGCTTATTTTTACCATCATCTGGATGTTCTGGCGTTTTATTTTTTTGTTTTTATTTTCTTTTCTAGCTCTTCAGTAATATGCTGGCCCATTTGTATCAGTGAACAAGGCTTCCTGTGGCCTGTTGAGGCCTTATTTAGAGCTCCATGAGGGTTCCCTAAGCTCCCAGGGCCATTTCAACATTACATTACCCAGAATGCAACAGGAACACCGCCCGATGACGTCATGAGGTCGAAGGTTGCAACAGAAGAAGAAGCAGTGCATTTCTGGGAATGCTAATATCATGAATTAGAGCCTAGGGAAGAAGAAATGGATCTAAAACAACACTAGCTGGACACTTCCGGATGGTGGTAACTATAAAGGATTCTGGTCAGGGTAATTTAGCAGTCTAATCTTTTGTTTAAGTAATGAATATATTACAATATAGATTTTTTCTAGCAATACAAGTACATCAGTTTGTCAGAAGTCTTTCATAACAAACTATATAGTAGCTGTCATCTGCTGGTCATGTTGCAAAATTACAATGCCATACTTCAGACATGCTTTTCTGTGCCTTTCAGTTTTTCAAAAACAATATTTTATGTGTTCACATTTAGTTTTCTATTTAGCATTTAGGTGTGTGTTTGAGTGATATAAACTCAGACTCTGTGAGTAAAATAAAAAGCCTATGCAATTGTCAAAAGTTACGTATATATTTAACCTGTAATTTTTTCCTGTTATAATTACCACCTTCATTAACCTCCCTTTAGTGCAGTATGCTCAGTTAGAGCTTATCTATTTAAAGACAGCTAAAGACAATTGCCTGTTTAGTATCTGTTGTTGCATGGTAACACAAATTAGCATTTTGACTACTTTCACCATGATTCAATCATGATTCATGAATCATGATGTTCCAATTCTTTATTGGAAGTTCGGGATATGAATGTCTTGTTCTCTCTCTTAATGAAGGTGGATCTACAGAGATAGTGAGCTCGATATGCTGTATGCTTATGCTTGGTTTAATTAGCCGGCTTGCTAAAACTTGCTTTCTTGCAAAAAAGGTTGGCTAAACTGTGTTTTTTGCTGGTTAGTGATGATATGTGAGTTATGTAGTTTATTGTGAACAGCATTTAGTGAAAATCCAATTAACTGCTTAGGTGTCAATCAATGCTTTTGTTTTTTGTCTTTCCTTCTCTAATCCTATTGTTATGTAATTCTGTGTGTAATGCATATGTAGTAAACCCAGTTAGATATCTAGATAGGTAAAAAATGTATTTATTAGGATATTATGGTACTTACTACTATGCCAGTTATAAATAGACCCTGTGTTACCATCTGCTGTAATGGTTATTAATAGCTCTGGTAATAAAGTGTGTTGGTTTCAATTACTTAGTAACTTTTATTGTCTATATTACTCCAACCTCACTTGCCTATTTACATGGAAATTTTCGAAGTCAATAATTTAAAAAAATGCTATATGTATTATGTTCTTATGGTGGTATTGTTTTTATTATCTCTTTTAACTCCTGACTCGAATGTCACTTTGCCTTTAACTGTCCATTCTATGTATATATGTTTTTCAATATTCCTTAACATTTTTGGGAGTGGCATGGTGGTGTAGTTGTCCAATGTTTGTTGGCGCTTGGACTATTGATGTTAGTTTATATGTCTCCCTGCTCTGTTCTTGTATTATTCTTCATAAGGGAAAATATTTAAAAACAGATCACTTGTATCTATCTAGAACTTTCTCAAAAATGATTCAGGGAGACAGGTGGTTAGGCACGGGGGTTATGGTAAGGAGCATGGATGCCAGAATACGATTTATTACATTACACTTTCTGTCATATATAACAAATGTGTTTACTAATTGCACCGTCCCTAGTAGAGCTTTATTCTTAGTTTATCCTAGCATATATCTATGTTTTGAATCTAATTATGGTGATTAGTGTGAATTCCTAGAAGGTAAATGGCCTTCAAGAAACCAAAAAAAAAAGAAACTAGTTGTGCACCTGATTTTTCAGGATAAATCTAATATCGTCTTTTTACAGGAGACCCGTATGACAAATGTTCAATGGGATAATATTAAAAAAAGAAATTGGATTAAACTTGTGATATCAGCAGGGAATAGTCTTGCATCAAAAGGCACTGTAATAATAATTAAAAAAATCCTTTCCTGACAAAGTGATAAATATTAAATTTGACCCGAATGGTAGATGGTGTTTATTTTCCTACTCATACCCACAGGTAAAATACCCTATACTTTTCTTACACCTATATAGCCCTTGTACAAACCAGCACTTATTCATCTATGAAATACATAATCTACTACTTCAATTTCCTAATCATCTTTTCATTATTGGTGGTGACTGGAATGCACTCATGGACCCCTTGAATGATAGTTCAAATAAAAACAGGAAACAGCCCTCGCAAGTAACTGCATCTATTCAGGATTTGATAAATAGCTTCACTTAGTTGACCCTTTTTTAATATTTGACCATGACAGAGAGCTAAATAAGTTCACGTTTTATTCGGCTTCACACAATGTCTGGTCCAGAATTGATTATTTTTTGGCCTCTGATATCTTTTCAAACAAAATTACAAACTTTGCCCTTGAGGCTAGAAGTATATCCGACCACTCGAATGTCTCCCTTTGTATTAATCCCACTCACCACCTGAATCACAATGGTAGTAGTCCCACTTGGTCACTAAACAGTAACATTCTTAAAAAAGAAGATGTTCTGCAGTAAATTAATGATTATCTGAAACAATTTGATGCAGAATCCTGTTTATCCACTATCCCCTTATATATCCAATGGGCTACGGCCAAAGCGGTCATCAGAATAATACTCATACAAAAATCATCTTATTGTAAAAAAAAGAGAAATTGTATATCAATAACCTCAACAATGAGCAAAAGATGACTGATGCACAACTACAAAAGGATTTTTCTCCTGAACTGGAAAAGAAAATACATGAGATACAAAAAAAATTTACTCATTTCACTTACAAAATCAATCCTTGGTAGAACTCATACTCCTTCACAGATATTCGGAATGGGCCCAAACCCCCTCCAGAACACTAGCTGGACTCATAAACATCAAAGAGGGACCAAACTATATTAATGAAATAAAATACAACGGGAAACTTATACAGTAATGAAGATATTGTTAACTCTTTTGTAAATATCTTCACTGAAATCTATAATCCCCAAAACCAGACCCCAAATAAAATGCACAAAAAATTCCTAAATGAACTATCTGTTCCAAAATTATCCTTCGCGCAAAACACCCTTTTAAACAGCCCCATAACACTGAATGAAATAATGCTAACTATTAAAAAACTTAAACCAAATAAGGCGCCAGGTCCTAATGGTTTTACAGGAGAATTTTATAAAACCTTTAGTCGTCACCTTTCTAAAACTCTCCTTGCCATGTATAATTATATCATCTCGAAAGGGATTACTGATAAGTATATGAATAATTCAAAAACAATATTCATCCCAAAACCAAACTCTGACAAGTCCAACCCTCTCTGCTATAGGTCCATCGTCCTTATTAACGTTGACATCAAAATCTTATCTACCATTTTTGCTAATAGAATTCAGAAAGTTATAGCTACAGTAATTTCTTCTGAACAGTTGGGATTTATGAAACAGAGGCAGCTGTGTGACAATACTCTTACCTTAAACACATTAATGTTGTTTCTAAAAAGTGATAACCACCCGCGTTATGCACTCACCCTAGATGCTACCAAAGCCTTTGATAACGTTGATCTAAACTTTCTTTACCTAACCATGAAATTCTTTAACTTTCCTGATCTTATTATTAACACTATAAAGATACTTTATAACAATGCCTCTACTTCCCTGTATATAAATAAAACTTTATCATGCCCTATTAAAATTACCAATGGCACTAGGCAGGGCTGCCCACTCTCACCTTATCTTTTCAATTTATATCTGGAACCTTTCCTTCTCTGGGTTAAACAAAATACTTATCACCATATCCCAAAAGTATTCAACATTGATATAAATTATTATGCATTTGCAGATTACCTAAACATCTATTTTGAGCTTCCCAACACCGATCTTCATAAAATTCTAAATTCTATTAATCTTTTTGCTGAGGCTGCTAATTATAAATTAAACCCTGCAAAATCATCTATCTTTCCATTAAACCCTGCAAACCACTTAGAATATTACTTCCCCCTGTCTGACATTCCTCTCAAATATACACTTAAATACCTAGGAATAAATTTCACACACCCTCACCAAGAAGTAATAAAAACAAACCTATATAGAGTCTGGGATCAGATAAATAATGATCTAACTAGATGGAAAAATATCAATCTTTCTTTGCTATCAAAATCTGCTATCATTAAAATGAATATGTTGCCTAGAATCCCTTTTCATCTTAACTCCATCTTCTTAAACGTTCCAAAAATTTTTTTCAGAAAAATCGAAACCACTATCTCAAAGTTTTTATGATTCCCTAAATCAACCAGAATATCATACAGGAATCTAATTACCCCAAAGAACAAAGGCGGTTTAAGTCTCCCAGACTTTAATTTATATTACCACATCATTAATGCTAGCCGTCTAATTCAAATAGCCTGTTATGATCCCTCTGCTGAATCTTGGTACCCAACCTTGATCAAAATCTGGTGCAACTATATATATTCATTAAAACTCAATCCATATGCTGTCCCTTTTTTAGCACCTGATGGTGACTATAAGTTCAAGATCTTGCCTACACTAAAGAACATAATTCGCATCTTTCAAACTCTGATGACCTCCTTAAAATTGCACAATACTATTCCCTTTCTCCAACCTATTCACCTAAACCCTAACTTAAAAATCAATAATAAAATGATCAATCTAACAAACTTCCCTATTGTTAAGAAAGCCATAGTTTGGCACTTTTATAACTCTAAAAATGTTGCCGAGGTCAAAACTTTATTTGGTGCAAATTAGCTCACTTATAAAACAAAAATTCTCTAACTATAGAGTGAAGGAGCAAGACATTACAGTATCACAATCTATCATTAAATCACTTTCCCTACGGAACAAAATGATTTTGAATACCTATAAACTTGTGCCAAGCATTAAGTATGATCATTCACTACTATTTTCCAAATACTGGGACGGTATACAAGGAGAAATTTCTACAGAGTCTAAGTGCAAAGCAATTAATAATACCCTGAATCTAACCCCCTTCAAAAACCTAATTTACACCCATCTTATGATAAACAACAATTCCTACTATACCCCAGCAGTCTTACTGAAATTCAGATACAATAAAAACCTAACCTGTCCGTTCTGTTCCCTTCCACATGTAGATATACGTCACATCTTTTGGAGCTGTAAGAATATTTACAAACTTTGATGTTCTCTCAGATCTCAGTTGGAAAAAATGGGATATGAAAAAAACACATTCTCTTGGCAAACCATGATTTTAAATATAATTCCTAAATCTCTTAAGGGTATCCATCGCCACATTTGTGTTACAGCCTGCGCCCTTCTCAAATATTTTATAGCCAAGAATTGGGTCAATCCCTCAACAATAACTTGGGAAAACTTTACATTAATGGCAATCAAATATATATCTGCACATAAGTTATGCAACAATAACAAAAAGCAAAAAGAATATTTTCAGAATTACTGGTGTAGACTTTTTGACCTAATCCAAACTAAATAATCTTCCAAAATGTGGGTCACTAACACTACATTTCAGGAAATCCTCCATCAGTATCATATCTGGCCCTATAACCATTAGACATTGTTACCATCACACGGTAACTTTTGATTTTACAAACTATTTCGTTATATTATTTTGTTATCCTCTGGCATCCATGGTGTAAATATGTTATAAATATGGTATAAATAGAAGTACATGATGTAAATAGTTGTTTTTTTATGGTTATACCCTCATTACTGCTTTTCTTTCTTCTTAAGACAGTCATATAGTCTTCCTTCCAAGCCACTTTCCATTTGTATCTCTAGACTTTGACTGTAATAGGTTATTGGGGGTCTTTACTGCTTATATTGGTCTCTAAGATGTAAGTTTCCCTGTAAGATAACTGCTGTTTTATAAATGCATACTTTTTGTACTAACTGTTACATATATATGTATACTTTACTGCTTCCTGTAATGACTTTACAGTTTTTCCTTTGTATGTTTGAAAAGTTTGAAAAATTCAATAAAAATATATTTGAAAAAAAAAAAAAAAGAAACAGACCATGTAATTTTATGCAATTCGCTTTCTGAATTCCTGTAGCTACAATTTTTCTACTGAGTAATAAACATAAGATATATTCATACGTATTAGTTATCAGGGGGTCAAAATGGAAAGTAGAAGCTCAGTGGGTAAGGCAATTCAAGTACTATGCTAAGCAGAGTGAAGATATCTCAAAAGATCTTAGTCAGTTCTTTGGTAGGAGTACTGAAAAAGAAAGCGAAGATATTATCTACATAATTAGACTGAATGCCATTTGGTAGATATAAAATGTCTGAAAGACATTTAAAGAAAAATTCACAACAATACATTTTCACAAAATAACATATATTTATATGCATGTTTGCAGGGTCAAATACCTTTGTTGACCCTACATCCTCTTACTAATTTATTTTCACCATGGGTTTACAGAATCTTATGTTAAAAGTACATTGATTTCTGTGCAAAGCTAAATGTTTCCTATCACAAAGTTGTACAATATAGGAATGAGCTATATTAACAAAACAGCTATAGGGATACATACAGGAATCTAATTACCCCAAAGAACAAAGACCATTTCAGTGAACCAATTTTCAGTAGTTTTGCTCAGTCAAAGGGTGTGCAGTCTAATTACCTAGCGCTAAAAAAAAGAAATACATTTTCTTTCTGCCTGACAATAATACAATTAAGTTATCTTGAGTTCAAGGTGGAATCATATTTTACAAAATAATATCCTGAAGAGAAAATTCACCTTGAAAGAGTTAGAACAATATTTATCATTGTAAATGAGCAAATTTGAGAGCTCTATTAATCACCTCTGTCAGCTGTCAGTGTCATGTATACTACAAAATTATGCATTTGAGATTTCAGCATGTAACTATCTCCAGTGTATCTAAAGTGATATGGCTTTTCCTGTGACAGTCTTTTCTTCTCACCGCTTTTGCTTTTAATGTATCATGATTTCATAGTAAACTGGATCTGCCTAGACCACAAAAATATATATTCACCAGAAACCCTATTTCTGTGATTTGCCACTTCCATAAAGTTGGTCAGCTTTTAGTTTAATTTTTAAACATTCTGCAAAAGTTCTTGCAAAGTATAAGATAAGTATTCCTCAGAAATGTCTTTAGAAATGGTAAAGTTTGCATACACTTTTTTATGTAACTTTTCACGGTTGCGTCCATGGTAGTGAAGCTATTTGTTTTTTAGTCTTCGCTGAAAGCACACTTTGCAATTTTCTATTGTGCCTACAATTATACTGGTGATAAAATAACTGATGCTGAAAAAGTTTGAAGTGTTTTATTAAGAAATGAGGACTGATATTCTCAAATATAGTGTGCAACTGTCTAGGGCTGTACATGACAGAGAATACATATTAGAGCCAAAATCACTTAACAACATACAGTTAGTTCTGCTAAGGAATCTGTTACCTGGAACATTACAGGTATGGAGTAGCTATACAAAGCTAATCTTACAGTCTAGGTGGACATTCATAAAGATCAAACCTTCAGAGTATGTCCATCTGCTACATACAGATAATACAGAATTGCAAGCTGCAGACAAATTACACCTAATTAAAAATACAACAACTTGATCAGCCTGCAAAGTTGATATGTCATTCAGCATAATACAGAGTGAAAACATCAGTAATATTGTTCTCAGTAAGCTGATAACATGATTAGCAGTAACTACAATGGCAAGCACTAGTGTCTTGTAGCAGAGTACCATTCACATGGCCACAACATAACAATTGTTCTTAATTCCCTGCATAACATAGTGAATGCAAATCTTCCATCAGTGTGCAATAACAAAGGACCAGATCCCTTTATATTAATAGATGAAAAGCAATTTATAACCATGGAAAATCAGCCAGAACTGTCTGTGAACCATAGCTGGCCATGCTTTAAAATGATAGCAGGAATATTGTGCCATGATCAGCCAGTGCCATAACAGGTATGTTTATAGTGCCCCCAATCAAACATTGGTGATAGTCTGGGGAAAGAGGATGGCCAGTAGATCTGGCACTGGACATGGGGCACTGGCAATGGTTATCAAAAGTTGTGGCTATGTGAAAATTAGACCACTCTTTTGGGCATGTATCTTTAAAAATAGGAGTGATAATCTTGGAAAAAATGAGTTGTCCAGAGGTTCCCATTGGGAAATGTTTTCTGCAGGGATGTCTAGCTAGATAGCAGGAATTAGAGGGCAGGCTAGGCTGGAAAAGAGCAGATCAGAATAATCAGACAGGAAAGTAGTTTGTTTAGGAAAAAACAGGCCCAAGGAACAGATAAAATGGGAGTGGAGAAATACATATCTTCTTTTCCTGCAGGTAAGGCAATACAGAACACTTTATTGCCTATCTTGAGGACATTTCAGTGAAAAGACTACTAGTTTGGCATCAAACTGAAGGTCAGGAAAAACATCTTTCTGAGTAGTGCTTTTTAGGACTATAAGTTTGGATTACTATTTTATGGTTAGTTTAGGATTAATGGTTGCTGAATAAATAACCATATGAAAGAAGATAAATGCTTTACATGACTTGAGTGCATTATCTTTGAAGAATTCTGGCTAGCTGAAGTAATAAGAATTTAATGTTTGGAGGACAAATAAGTCATATACAAAACAAGTAAATATACAGTAGCAGTGCATGCTTTTGTGACAGGTAGATGAATAGGTGCTGAATGATAATGCTTTGATAAGGAATTGTGGTGCCATGTGGCTTAGAAAAAGGATCTTAGTATATGTTAATAGAATTCAGTAGTTGTTATGCATCATTTTGCCAATTAGTTATTGTACAGAGTCTGGAGTAATTAGCCCTATTTCGTGCTATATATGCAGGCTTGTTGAAGACGCCTTGGCTTACACATGGGTACTCATGATCATATGGTCAACAGTTATACTGTTGGTAGTCTGCAAATGTGACATTTGGAAGTTTTGTGCCAACAACTGCTTCAAGTACAAGAATGCTTAGCAGATCAAACTTGTGGACAAGAGCTCAAGTTCACAAAGATGCTTGTGTAGTTAATTCATTTCTTCTTAGTTTAAATATGAATTACGTACAGGAAAAATGGCGTTGCTAGCACAGCTGAGGATGGCACCAGAGCCCATAAGTCATACACAAGCACATGGTTTAGGTACTCAATGGAACACAGAAACAAAGATCAGTACGCAGGACAGAGCAGGCTAGCCTATTGTTGGATTTGTGGAAGGCTGCAGATAGTGATTGTGCACCACAGTGCAAACTTTTAGTACTGGTCAATAATGTTAAAAGCAGTGAATCCCAAAATCAGCAGCTTGTACATTGAATGGAAGTGTCAAAGTAATTGATTATAACTCATCCAGGTTCCTGTTGAGCAGGGTCATACAGATGCTCTGTTTCACATGAATTGGCAGCCATATTTGGAACAGGCTACCAATTCATGTGAAACAGAGCACCTCTATGACACTGTTCAAGAGGAACCTGGATGAGTGGATGGGGCTCCATAATATCTTACCAGGGATAGCACCCACAACCCTCCTGGACATGGGAAGTTATCATTAAATGCAATACTGGGTATTGACTAGTACCTCTACGGTATTACATTTGGTTGAAACAGCTAGGCTTAAAATAACCTCTGGGTCGATAGCCTAGTAATCTCCTATGATCCTATAAGTTTGGTGATGGTTGGCAGACAATATTAGTGTTTTAATTCAGTTTTCTGATGACAGCAAATGTACTGGGTTTTGTAACATTTGGGGTTGTTTGGGATTTAGGAAATGTAGCTCACATGCATGTAGCAAGGGCACCAGTGGCAGTGACCAGAAAATTAATGGTAATTCTATGGCAATGGCCAATACACATGTACAGGCATGTGCAAAGAGAATGAGCAAGGCTGTCCCATAGATCACCTAGTGAAAACTGAATCACAGCATCAAAAAGCAATGATCATGAGGAGGTAGATAGCAAGCTTGTGGGCTAGACAAATGGACAGTTGTCCATGTTCTATTAAGTGAAACAGGAAGGTAACAGTAGTCGCAAGCACATTATGTATTGACGTTTGTGTAAGTGCGTTCATTTATTCCTTGTGAACACGTTGCTCCATTGTATACTGTTTAGCCTGAGATGTTTACATGCCAGTGTGTATCCAGTAGGTGGCCATTTGTTGATATATTTTGCATAAGTGCTTAACTATGTTGTGTTATTTGACCTGGAGAGCATTTGCCACAACACATTAAGAAACTCAGGTTTATAGCAAAATAAAATAAAAAAAGTGCTTGTGTGCATTTGGCTGGGACCAGCTGCTGAATACTGCATAGAGATTAGATGTTACACTATTTAACCTGGTGAGTACTTAATGTTATGATTTAGAGTTGCAAGGTTAAGTGTAAAAAAAAAAAGGTGGAAAGGACAGGTATTTGGTTAGCTGTTGTGACATATGGCCTTGTGGTATCAGGCTGCCTGCAGTTAATGTTACACAAATTTATAAGTATGCAGGATGTTGTGGTTAGTAACTATGAGTTGCAACAATGGACAAGCAGGACTTGTATAGCATTGACTTTATTCAGGTGTTTTCTCAGGGTTCCTTGTATGACAGCAGTGACTGTCAGAATAGGTAAGGGATGGAGTTCTATATTTGACTGCTATAAGTTTTGCTAACCTTACCTTCACAGTCCATCCTCAAAGCCTTCTACAGGGGAACCACTGAGAGCATCCTCTCAAATAACATCATAGTTTGGTATGGTAAATGCAAAGCATCTGACTGCAAGGCTCTTCTGAGGATAGTTTGGACAGCAGAAAAAGTCATTGGTTCCTCGCTCTTATGCATGGATGATCTGCACAAGACTCGGTGTGTGGGAAGGGCAAGGAAGATAATCAATGATCGTACTCAGCCTGCCCATGGCATGTACTTCCACCCTTCCTTGGGCAGGAGGTATTGCAGCTTACATTGCAAAATATCTAGACTGAACAGTAGCTTCTTCCCTCTGTCTATAAAGCTGCTGAACTTGAATGCCAGGCATGACAGCGAATAATTGGATCAATATGCCACATGCTATGAAGTATCAGCTATAGTAATCACTCTGGCAAATTGCATCAATAACTGATACAGTTAGCCTGATTTTTTATGCTAATTAAAAAATCCATAAGAGAGAGTCTGTTGATGCCTTTGATCCATTGGATGCTCATGGGGTGGTAAAAACTATAGAGGCAGCCACATCAGGTGGCAAAATCTTAAGCACAGTTCTGCATGCCTCCGGTAATAGAGAACAACTCAAAGGTAGAACAAGAAATTGGTGGGATAGCCTTCGGTAATAGGGAACAACTCAAAGGTAGAACAAGAAATTGGTGGGACAGTAGTGTAGCAGGTTTCATATATCTGAAAGTGGTTACTTTGGATAAGGGCACACAGCAGCAGCTGATAATGATTGCATACTGCATGTTACTCAGAGAACTGCAGAATTTTAGGAGTGGTAGGTATGTCATGGCCATGGTATGACCAGAGGTTCAGAAATGTTAAGGTACAAGACCTTGAAGTCAGAAACAAAGAATGTCACCACATAGCTTGGAGTCATACTGGACAAGGCAAAGACAGTGGCTCGGTTATGGTAAGACAGTGTCCAAACCCTGCTGGGCATTCTATGCAGATAAGAATCACTTGTTGGTATATAGGCTTTCACTTCAGTGTGTGCATTATAAAGGGGCACATTGTGCTATGTGGTGTTATCATTGCTGAGCAGGAATGAGTCAAACCATTGGCCAGGAAGCTCTTCCCCCTCAAGTGGGAATTCTAGGGCTGTGGCCAATCTCTCTTTAGAGGAAACAGGGCTGTATGCACAGTAACAGGAGGAGCAGAGTGGCAGGAAGGAACATTCCCCAATTAGAGCTAAAGTATTAGATGTCTTGTTCCATGGCTACCTTGTCTAAGTGGTGGCTGTGGGTTGAATATGCAAGTTTGACAGAGGAGTTCCAAGTTTGCTAAACTCAGTTTGTTTGAATAGAACATGTAAGAATACAAAACCAGATAAATGGAAAGAGATGATGGTTGAGATCATGTTGCCAAAGGAAGTGTGATTGAGCAGACTAGCAGGCCCCAACTCTGTTCTACCCTTTCAGGACTATATGGTGTTTTCCTTAGAGCTTGTTTGTCAAGAAAAAAAAAAGAAAAATACTAGCTTACTCAACAACCCTCCTTTTGTAAATATAGAACATCTATCATTGATGATGCTATTACTGCGATTATGTCCAAGGGCCACAGCTGGCCAGTTAAAGTTGTCTTGCAATTGGCCTTCTGCCTGTTGCCAATGCACTCATGTGATTAGCATCTGCTGGGCATGCAGATGGAGGCAAGTTTTAATTTGAAAAAGTCATGCCCATGGGCTGTGTGCCAACTCTGCGTGACAATCCAACAAAGACAGGCACAACAATGTGGGACAGTGCCCTACGTTGATGATTTCTGATCTGCAGGCCAAGTGACACAGACACAGTCCACAGCATAGAATGCTTCCAAGATATTTGCAGAACAGTCAGGGTCCTGCTGGCTTAGGACAAGAAGGAAGACCTAGTGTACATTCTCACTTTCTAAGAGCTGAAGATCAGTAATATAGGCAGGACTGTCCAGCTACTTGCAGGCAAGTTGCTTCAGCTACACTCTATGATAGATTAGATGAGGCACAAAAGGAAGGCAAGAGTATGTGAGGGTGATGGAATTGCTGAAGCTTTATAGTGTTATACATCAGGCAGTTGCATCTAGAGGGGCTTTTCCCATGACCTTCATCAGTTTGTTAAGGGGAGCTAAATTTAATCACCATTGAGTCTGGATTACAAAGCCTCTCAGAGCAGACTTGGAGTGGGTTAACAGTGTGGATATGGAGCTGCACACAAATGCAGTACGTTCCTGCGACATGGATTTTTATGTTGTAGGCAGGTGGTTCGTGGCACCTTGGCTGGTTGAGTGGGATGGTGGAATTAGTTGAGTCATTACATTCTTGGAGCTTATGACCTTTTTGGTGATCCTAGAAGTCTGTCAGGTAAAGTTGATCAACCATTGAATTAGATTTCACTCAGACAATTGGGCTGCTGTAGTCCTTATGAAAAGATGCATAAAATCAGACAGGAATCATATAATACTCAGAAAAATAAGAGTCACACATTAATGCACAGAAATACATTAATAGAACCAATACAAACAAATAACTGATGATACAAGCATCTCCAATTAAGTTCAGTATTGAGGTTTTATATCAACATCCCAAATTTTAAAATCAGTATGGTCTCTTTATTTAAAAACAGGTTTCTGATGCTCTCTAATATGAGCAGAAATCTCTTCAAGATTTGCTTTTAAGCTTTAAGAACAGTCCTTGTGTATTGTATAGAAACACGGTGTAACTGGACTGTCCATATTATTATGCTTATTGTCTCTGACATGCCCCTGTAGTCTGACTATACATTTCCAAGTGGTTATCCTACATAGAATGGATGGTAGGAGCTTGTTATGGTGTGTATTTGGCTTCTGAGTAAAAATGACATGCTGACTATTTGATATTGCTTCTGCATTACTGATAAATATGTTGGATAATTAAAAAGCCATTTTTTTCCATCTGGCAGAGTTGTTGTAATTTGATGAATTTAGAATACAGGTGTCACATAAAGCAATAATGTTGGATATCCTGAGAAATATCCATTTCCTGACTAACAAACAGATGGGAAACTCTGATGCTGCACATTTGTAATGAGAGGTAATAATAAATGTGTAGTTCTGTTTCCATTTTGAACCGGCATCCCCAACATTGATTCAAGTAGATGTAAATGGATGTAGAGGATGGTATTGATGGTATGAACCGAAGGTCACTCTGTAGTGATGTAGTCATGCAAATCATGTTGTGTAAACTGTACACCAGACTTAATGGCTCATATTCACAAGAGCAGGACTGTACACAGCCTAACGTATGCATGAAGTTCATACACAGATCATGTTACTGTCCAGACAATGGATGAGACAGCACAAGGCACATTCATTGTACTGCAAACCACAGTTGTGATTTTATTTCAGTTGTTTTTTCCTGTCATACACCTAAGATTATTACTTCATATGTAATGGTATCTCAGTGTATCCAGGTCATTTGCCTTAATGACAGATAGCAAATTAATAGCTGGTGTGGTTTAAACAACTTTACTATGTCCGATGTTTAGGCAGATCAAAAAAATATAATTTCTTTACAAGTACTACCTTTCTGCCAATCAATCATGTAAAATAAAATGTCAACCAAAAACGATGTAAGAAGTCAGGAGCACAGCAGATCTGACACCAAGACCATAAGACCACTAGTTGTATACGAAGACCTTTAATCCACATAAAACATGAAATGCTGCAGCTGATGAGCGCTTTCACTCACAAAATGAGCTTCTTCAGATCAAATGCTGCTACCCATAGTGCCATTATATACACACATCAATTAAAATCAATTACCTCAATTTACACAATTAATTAAACAATAAGGTAACATCTCTTAGAAACTTCATAAAACTTCATAACAATATATAAAAAACATATATTTATATATATGTGTATATGCACTCATCAGAAATGTGAATATCAGAAATGTATAAAATATATATAAAAAAATATATAAAAAATATATATATAAATATATATATATATATATAAAACCATACATTTGTATAAGAGTACATATATAAAAAACGTATATGTATGTATGTAGATATGTAAACATAAAACTATATATATACAGAAAATGTGAAAAAGCAGCCACAACCAAGGTTTAATACAATTGTGAGCAGACACTAATAATATAGGAATGGTAGTGTGATAAATGGGTCAATAATATTATTAGTGTTATGTATTGATGTTCCTTCTTTTCTTGAGGGCTGGTTTTATGGAGGCTCTTTCATTCAAGCCAGATCCTTTGTCCGCCCTCAACCTCGTGATCCATTTACTCTCCCTGTCTTCTGTGTGATTTCTGATATCACCACCTCTAATATTGGATTTAATTTGTTCCAACACTCTAAACAGGAAAGTGTGTTCACTACCTAGTTCTACCACATGTTTCGCTAATGCATTCTTAATGTTCCCTTTCCTCATGTGATATGTGTGTTCGCGTATTCTATCCTTAAACTGTCGGTTCGTTTTGCCCACATAAAACGCATTGCACACCTGACATACTGCCAGGTATACAATGTTTATACTTAGGCATGTTGCCTCCACCTCAGTCCTAAATAATATACCAGAGTCAGGATGTATGAATACCGATCCATTGTCAATATATACACACTGATTGCATCGACCACATGCTTTAGTGTAACCCAATTCCGTCTGTCTCTCATCTTTTTTTAAATAGCATAAAAGTCTTCTCAAGTTCAATTTATTCCTGTATAAAAACCTCGGTTCATTCCCTACTAATTGTTTAATCCCATCATCTGTGCATAGTACTGACCAATGCTTACTAAATACATCTTTAAGATTCTTATTATCATTGGTGTATGGTAATGAGATCTTAACCACATTATTCGTTGTTCGTTGATCTTCATTCCTTACTGATCTGGGACCATAGTAGGGTGCTGCTCTATGTGTCCTTAATTCATGCATATCACTAAGTTGTCTATCAATCTCATCACCATTGTAACCTCTTTCCATTAATCTATTTTTCAAATCTTGTATGCCTACCTCAAAACCTGTATCAGTGGCATTAAGCCTGGAGACACGCATACCTTGCCCTCTTATGATGTTGTTAAATATGTGATTAGGATGCATGCTGTGCCTACATAATAAAGTATTATGATGGCATGGTTTCCTATAAACTCCAGTATTCAAAAGGCCATTGTCTAATTTCTCAATAAACAGATCTAAAAAGTCTATTCTCTCAGTTGAGTGACACATAGTGAATGCTAAATAACTAGTCAGGCCATTAATCATCATATGGAAATGCTTCAATGACTCGATATCACCCCTCCATAACATAAACACATCATCTAAAAAACGTTTATAAAATGCCACATGTTGTATGTACTCATCAGTTCTAAATAGCACTGTATTCTCCCATTGAGCTAAGAACATATTTGCATAGCTATTTGCGCATGGCGTACCCATGGCAACGCCAGCTTGCTGTTTAAATATTAGCTCATTAAACATAAAAACATTATTCTCCAATACAATATTTAGAAGATTAGTCAATAGGTCTATATGCCCTGGTGCAAGTGTGCTATTCTCCAATAGATATTCTTTAATGAATGTGATACCCAAATCATTAGGTAACACAGTGAACAATGACTGTATGTCAAACGTAACCAAGATCAATCCCTCACTATTAATACCAGTATTCATACAGTCATATAGTTCAAGTAAAAACTGCCTTGAGTCCCTAAGTATAGTCGAGTTACTATTCAATACAGGTCGTAGATGTCTTTCAATATACACCGATATGTGTTCTGTGATCCAACTCTGTCCTGAAACCACTGGTCTCATGGGTGGCTCATTCATGCTCTTGTGTACCTTCGGAAAGCCTTGTATTATAGGAATTAAAGGATTCAAGACTGTAAGGTACTCAAATAAATATTTGTCAATAATTCTAGCATTAAACAAATCAAATAAATAGTTCCCTACCTCCAATATGATATTTCTCACCATGGCTATGGTAATTTCTGCATAAAATTTATCACTCAGCAGCCTCAGCATCGCTGATTCATAAAACAACGTATCCAAAACTACAACCTGTCCCCCTTTATCTGCCGGTCTAATTGTTACTGCCTTATTCATTTGCAGATCTCGTAGGCTCGCTCTTTCCTTCCTACTAAGATTATCTTTGTACCTGACATTAGGTTTCCGCTTGAAATATTCGTGTAGCTTATCTTCAGTCAGTTTCAGATAAGCTTCTACTAATGGATGATGTATAGGTACATAATTGCTCAGTCTCTTAAAACCTAATGTGGTTACATTCCCTTCCCCAGTGTTATTAGTATTACTTTGAAACATCAATTTAAGTATAAGATTCCTGCAAAACATTCTCGTATCCACTACTATGTCGGCTAAGTTACCACGACCACTAGGGATGAAACTCAGTCCTTTCTTCAATAAATCTATCTCTGATTGTGTTAAAACATAACTAGATAAATTGCAAATTAACGAGCCATGACTATGTGTACTTGTATTCTCTATACTCAAATCTAATACTTTATTCATATTTATTGTCCCAGCTTGTTCCTCCACATTTTCTTTATTGTGTGCTGTGGATGGAATTCCTCTGATGCTTTCCTTTTTTGTCTCCCTCTGCTTAGGGACCGCCCTCTTCTGATACCTCTGTCTTTCCTCACGGGTAAAGGAAAAGAAATCTCCCCATGTCCTGATTCTGGCGTATCCTTTTGTCTAATAACTTTAGGTCTAACTACTCTATCATCATGACTCAGTGATTTACTCATAACCTCAACCTGAGGGTACAGATTCATGTGTGTAACATCATTATTTATAACCTCATTGTCTATAACTTCATTTACTATTGCATTCATATTGTCTGATGTATCATTGTCTGTATGTATAATATTAATGACATCATCTGTGTCTACAGACACAACCTCTGATCTAACTGTTACACTATTAGATGGTTTATGTAGCCCCTTATTGGTATCGTTAAATAATCCTTTCATACTATCATATTCAATGGTGGTCCCTGTAGGATTAGATCTACAATCAACACTCCCTTTCTTAGTTGTATTTATATTAGTAACAATTGTATTGTTGCTAGTCCTACTAGCATCACTACTCAATGCATTCCCCTCCACAACTCCAGTTATTTCCCTTTCGCCATACCTCGGCCAAACAAAGACGTGACCCAACGAGAAATCCTTGTGGTCACGTCTTATTTTATTTTGCTTCTGTTGGAGAAGTTTGCGTTCAAGCGCCGAGACGCCATCCAGCAAACTCTCAAACAGAGGCATAACCAGTATGTCAGAATAAGCAGAAAAAATGTCCGACCTTTGCTTCTTTATACTCTCGGTTAAATCCTCCTCCTCTGGCAAAAAATAGTCTATCAGCAGTTGCATGTACTGCCTGCTGACGTCTAAGTTGATAATCTGCCATCTCTTCATTAGTTCCGGATGCTGGTCTCCCTGATTCGGCATATTAAAGACCCTGAGTCCTCTTGGCACTATCCGGTGCTCCAAACAATACTGAAAATGCAATCTTTGAGTTTGTAGTCTTTTCAGGCGCCCAAAATCCTTTTCTAATTTCTCCAGTAAATGTTGTAATCTTTCTAAATCCACGCTAGGCACGTTGTCGTCATCATTCCGCGTCGAATCACTGAGTTGCCAGGATGCAACCCTGGAACATTGCAGTTGCTGCTCGAATCTCTTTACCAATAGAACCGACGAGCCCAGGTCTACACCCCGGGGCTCATAGTCAAGCTCTATATCAACGGCAGTTATTTCTTTATTCATTATTGATATACGTATCACTTGTGGGTATAGAAAACACAAAACTAAAAGGCAGTAAAACGCAATAGTATATCCGTTCTTACACTGTCCAATCCGCTCCTACCAAGGCATGATAAAGCAAATAAATAGTAAAAAACACCAAGATGTGCCTTTGGTAGATAAGTGCTCCAGACACCAAAAATGCAATAAATGTCAACCAAAAACGATGTAAGAAGTCAGGAGCACAGCAGATCTGACACCAAGACCATAAGACCACTAGTTGTATACGAAGACCTTTAATCCACATAAAACATGAAATGCTGCAGCTGATGAGCGCTTTCACTCACAAAATGAGCTTCTTCAGATCAAATGCTGCTACCCATAGTGCCATTATATACACACATCAATTAAAATCAATTACCTCAATTTACACAATTAATTAAACAATAAGGTAACATCTCTTAGAAACTTCATAAAACTTCATAACAATATATAAAAAACATATATTTATATATATGTGTATATGCACTCATCAGAAATGTGAATATCAGAAATGTATAAAATATATATAAAAAATATATATAAAAAATATATATATAAATATATATATATATATATAAAACCATACATTTGTATAAGAGTACATATATAAAAAACGTATATGTATGTATGTAGATATGTAAACATAAAACTATATATATATACAGAAAATGTGAAAAAGCAGCCACAACCAAGGTTTAATACAATTGTGAGCAGACACTAATAATATAGGAATGGTAGTGTGATAAATGGGTCAATAATATTATTAGTGTTATGTATTGATGTTCCTTCTTTTCTTGAGGGCTGGTTTTATGGAGGCTCTTTCATTCAAGCCAGATCCTTTGTCCGCCCTCAACCTCGTGATCCATTTACTCTCCCTGTCTTCTGTGTGATTTCTGATATCACCACCTCTAATATTGGATTTAATTTGTTCCAACACTCTAAACAGGAAAGTGTGTTCACTACCTAGTTCTACCACATGTTTCGCTAATGCATTCTTAATGTTCCCTTTCCTCATGTGATATGTGTGTTCGTATTCTATCCTTAAACTGTCGGTTCGTTTTGCCCACATAAAACGCATTGCACACCTGACATACTGCCAGGTATACAATGTTTATACTTAGGCATGTTGCCTCCACCTCAGTCCTAAATAATATACCAGAGTCAGGATGTATGAATACCGATCCATTGTCAATATATACACACTGATTGCATCGACCACATGCTTTAGTGTAACCCAATTCCGTCTGTCTCTCATCTTTTTTTAAATAGCATAAAAGTCTTCTCAAGTTCAATTTATTCCTGTATAAAAACCTCGGTTCATTCCCTACTGTCATACACCTAAGATTATTACTTCATATGTAATGGTATCTCAGTGTATCCAGGTCATTTGCCTTAATGACAGATAGCAAATTAATAGCTGGTGTGGTTTAAACAACTTTACTATGTCCGATGTTTAGGCAGATCAAAAAAATATAATTTCTTTACAAGTACTACCTTTCTGCCAATCAATCATGTAAAATAAAATGTTTAATAAACCTCATAAAAAATAAAAAGTGGAACTTTAAAGTAGAATATGTTTGGTCATGTTGTGACAAACAGAAATGCAGTGAGATCCTGTCAAATGCAGAAAGATATATTTTAGCAGACAAATCTCCTGGTTTATTTATTTACAGTGAAATTTGCACAAAGCTTTTTTTTTTTACTTTTGTTTTGTCAGTGTTTCAGAAAATAAATTGCAGCATAAAATTCTACGTGTTGTAGTTTTCGGGTTGAATTTTTTTTTTTTTTTGTTTATGCATTATTTTGCAAGGAGCAGAGACTGTTGGATTGCTGTGAAATGTAATTACATCATACTGCAGTAGTAATTGTTAGAGGCAGAATGCAGTTTGGTGTTCCTTGTGCAGCATTGTGCTGTGCTAGTGTATTCTGAAACTGCATGAAACAAAGAAGTAGTTAGCAGATGGTAATACTCTCGGGGAAAAAAGAAATGGTATTTGTCATCTACCAGTTAAAATTTTCAAAAGTGAACTACAACTACGTCTGGGGCTATATGACTCTGCCAGCTGTGCTAGGGTACTGCCTGTTCCACACATTTTGACTTTGATACATAATATGATGATCAACATGGTTAATGGAGACAATTAAGTACTCCTAGTTCATTTCACAATATTAATTTTGTTAGTATGCTTCAGTATGTGAACACTCTGCAGCCTGCACAAATATACCGCTTACTGATGGAAATACCTGCATTTAACTGTCAGGCAAGTAGCAATACTTCACAAGTTCCAAGTTTCTGGGACTTTGATATTATTCCAGAATATTCCAAGTATAAAACAGGGGGTTATGATTGTGTAGTCAGTCATAACCATCTTATTATGTGTTTGAGACATGGATACCAAGAAGTTAATCTCAAGTGCAAAGCTCGAGAGGTGAATCTTTGCATCCATGTCAAGAACACACACTACCATCCTTTCAGTGCAAATACAAATGAAAACAAAGTTAACTCAAATAAAGATAGTATTACCTCATGCTTATTCAGTCTTTTAGTTTTGAACAGAACATCCCCTGCATGAATACTTCTACATTTGTATTTCACCACTTGCAGTTCTGCAATACAAAGATGCATTAAAGAGTCATACAAACTGTTCTTTAACAAGTAATAAGTTTAGTGTTTCAATTCAGAAACAGTTCATATCTTGACTGTCTGTTGATGCATTTTTCATGATATACATACCAGAAAATTATGAAAACACATAAAACTGTCAGATTAGTTGTAAAACTTCATAGTTAAGTTACTTTTGTTCATTACTCAGGTACTGTGTGCATTTGCATTCCATACTTACGAAACCTGTAATAACGGCACTTGGAAAGTAGCACTTTATAGATAAATCAAAGGATGCCTGAAGTGAAAGTAAGGTGCTTTATTCCATCTTCACAACTTCATCACTGTCTATGTCTTAAGCTGGTCCTTTGCAAGTCCAGTCTCTGGATAAACATTAGTTTGGCTATGCTTCACTGCAGAAGAGGTATAGAGACATAAAACATTAACATATTATGAGTTTTTATTTCCTGCCAGAAAAAAAGAATAAAATCCCCAAGGAATAAACTGTGCCTGCAAGCCAACAACAAATGTAACTGAAGAAAACAAAGCACAGAAACACGACTGAAAGCATAAAATGTTAAAAGTTTAATAAGGTAAGTGCTTTCACACCAATTACTAGTGCTTCATCAGACCATATAAAAACTACATCAGCAAACACTTTTAATATATTCATTCTAATTCAAAACAGCCAATAAACATCAGGGAAGAGTAAAACTTAGCTTCAGCTTCTATCATTTAAAGACACATCGGGCTTTCAGTGCAGGTTTAATAGAAATCCTGTCATTTAAACCTGGGTATTTATCAGCTTGTCAAAAAATAATCCAATGCAATTCTCTGCTTGCAGTAAAATTTTTCACATCACCTCCACATATATTTTCAGAAATAATTTTAACAACTTTAAGTCTAAAGCCATGTTCATTTTCATTCTGCATGCAGTGTTTGGCTAGTGCATTTTTGGTGTCACCATTCCTAACACAGTACATATGCTCCCTGACTCACTCCATCAGTGACCTGTTAGTTTTTCCTACATAGAAACAGTGGCAAACTGTGCATGTCACCAGATAAATCAAATTCCTGGTTCGGCAGTTAGCTTTAATTTCAAATTTATACTCAAACCAGGTGACTGGATGAATAAAACATGCTGATGTATTAATAAATGTACAGAAATTGCATGTAAGGCATTGTTTAGTACCTGCCCAGCCACCACCTAGTCTCTTATCTTTTTATTTTACATTTTTATAACAAAGCTGCCTTTTAAGAGATTTCTTGTTCTTAAAAGCAAAATTTGGTCTGTGACTAACAACTTTTGAAATATCATTGTCTAAGCTCGATATAGACCATATATGGATATTCCAATAAGTTGCAAAACATCATGTATACAATATTATAACTTATGCATTTAAATTCACATCCAGATTCATACCTTTAGAAAGCGAAGAAGATAAGATGGACTCAACCATAGCAATGGAAAAAGATTTTTGGGGAAATAGAATATCAGCTCACTGCTGAGGAAAGAGTTGAATTGTATAAAAGAGACTGAAAATCACCAATTAAATTAGTTATCCTTATCCCTGCAAACAGCATAGGCTTAAGAACCAACTTCTCTAGACAGCATAGCCCCTCTCCTGTTTTGGAGGTGACCCTCAGGAAAAGAAAGGCGTGGGAAATACTCACATGCCCTGATTGTATGTAGTACATATGAGGTTTTGTGCACATAGATGTGAATATTTGTACAAAAGGATAACAAGTTGCAGAATGAAAACTTTTCTCTATTGTGTGTGTGTGTGCATGTAAGCACAGATCACCTATTTAGGGTAGTCAGCTTTGTTGTAGTCTGCCTTCCAATAGATGGTGTTTTCTGCATGCTGTGGTAATATATACTGATTATTATGCCCTATGAAAGAACTTCATGCTCACAAGAGGAATGGTGACTGAGGAAGATGCCCAAAGGTGTGGGATTGGAAGGAACAGCTTACCTAATATAAACATTAATTGGACTTCTGTGCTAATCGAGGACTATCCAAATCAAGCATTATGGTCAAACTTCAGGACACTTAGAAGTGCACCTTGTACCAGAGTACTTTAAGCTAAATGTTTGCCTTCATAGCCATATAAACAGATATGAGGCTCACATTCTAGAGCCATAGCTCAACAGACATGCTAAGCAGCTACTTGATCAGAGCTTGGCAGTGAGTTGGGTCAAGTGGCTAGAGTGGCCTGAATAGACCCCGGAACCCCAACTGTGTACAAGAGTGTATCCTGGGAATCCCTAGCAAATGCCATTGTATGGGATGAGTTCAGTTTCCACCTCTGATAGAGCTTCTCTCTTACACATGGGGACATCCAAGCCATGGATTTCTAATGGACCCCTATTCAAAACCTTGATAGCTGATATAGTAGCAAGTAACACTGGAAGAAATGCTGTCTGAGTTTGTCATGACAGTGACCTCTTGACCACTGATGTATATTACTGATAAATGGAGCTATCAAGTTAACAATAGAAGCTTCTATGCAACTGTGATGCCCGTGCACTGGCAGAGCAATCAAGGAGCCTCAATCCTCACCACTAACACCAGTGAGGGGCATCCATATAGGGAAAGAATATTAAATACACACACAGTAAGGTACAATTTCCCTTAAGAGCACATAGACATCACAGTCAGTCTGGGTCTGGTTTCTCCCTTTCTCTCCAGGTCCCCAATCAGACTCCCCACTGGCACAGCTATAGGGCCCAGATCTCAGCCTAGTGGGCAAACTAAACCTCCAGCACCCTCTCTGTCCAAGCAGTGCTTCATGTCCCTGCCCAAGTAGCTGACACACACACACTTTGAGATAAGAGTTTTATACAGCCACACAGACACTTCTGGGGAAGGCTGGCACAGGTTCTCCAGCTGTGCCCTTTACTGCCCAGTCTAAAAGGTAGTACCAGCTGCCACCACCCACTAATATTTATCAGCTACCCAAAGACCCTTAAAAGGGGTGTCCAATTATTACTGTGCAATATTGTTATGCAAATGGTAAGTGTGACCTAACAGTCAAGACTTATTTGGCGTGACTTTGTACAGCATCACTATATGCATGCAATGTCCTCTTAGAGCTTAAATTATCTCTACACAAAACAGCCACAGTTGAAAGGTTTAAAAATATTTAATAATAAATAATAAAAACACAAAACAATACGTCTTACTACACAGTGATAGTCAAGAGTTCAGGGATCACAGAGAAATACTTAAAATAATACCGTAGAAAAGTTCTGACATCACAGAAAAATGAAATAGTCTAATCTTCCTATTTTCTAGCTATTTCTAAGAGAAAACACAATTTTAAATAACTTACATATAGAGCAAAACAATGCTGGTGATGGTGGATGTTCTCAAGACAAAATGCTCTGAGCTCCCTGATTCTCTCTCTTTAAATTGATAACATAGAGCTGCTTCACATGACATCATTCTTCACACTTCTCTGGTGCTCCCAGGCTAACAGAAACAACATTTACATTCTTTACACCTGGTCAGAAACCAGAGCAATAAAGGACATTTATACCTGCAAATTATAGCTATTAACTCTGGTCTTAAAACAATAGGCAGGATGCATCCCTCCAGACATATCGGCTCCAAATTTTGACATCAAAGACAGTCATGAAATGTTTGACTTAGCTTTCTTACAGCAGAGTGCACTGTTGTTACATTTTTGGAGTTCAGTATCCAATGCAGTCTTTTCACATTTAAGAGAACAAGCCTGTGGCTTACATCAATATTTACAAATGACAGAATTATCTACAAAATTGTATCTGGCTAGGCTGGCAGCCTTCATCTATCTTCACAGCAACTCTGAGATAGGGTTCTTTAGAATTGGTTAATAGCTACCAAAAGACCAAGAAGAAAGCAGTTTAGCAGTCAGTAAAGAGAAGGCTTGAGTGAAGAAGGAATTTTTAGTGAGAGTATAAACACTGACATTCAGATAGATACTGACAAACTGCAATAACCTCTCAAGAATGGAGGGGGGGTGAAAATCAACCAAGCCATTCTCAACATAGATGAATAATATGGTAACATATTTAGGACTGCGAGGAATTCCTGAATCTGGTGAGCATGTACTCCTCTAAGGAGAAAGTACTAGATGCTACACGTGGGACTGGTTCCATTTCTATAGATAAGATCACTGCCATCATTAAGCAGTTCTGCTGGGGGAACACAGCAGGAAGGAAACCCATCTGGAAATATTGAAGCCTCTAAATATTTTTATGATGGTACAATTGAACTTAAGATTGTTCCCATGGGGCTTCGTTTTTTCAAGAAGCCTATGGGTATTGACATGAGTGAGGAACTTCAGTGTGAATGTAATCATTTATTTGATGGTTTTGGTATCAGTCTCATGCAGTTTATTATCAAATGTAATGACAGTAAATTATGCGATTTTATTGAAGGAGGTTGAAAATCTGAATTATTGTATTACACAGGATCTTATTTTCAGTCAATGGAATACCTTACATGATAAGCAGATCAATTTTGCTGAAAGTAACAATAATAAAATATTTGTTAGGAAATGTGCCAAGCTTAAAAGGGATTTGAAACAGTATAAAGAAGGGAAAGCATACAATTGGAAGAAGGGTGAGGTCAAAAATTCCTGGGCACAAGGGGATCCTGTGAGACACCCAGGGAACAGGCCAACCATCCCCAAACTAGATATGATGAAATTAAGCCTTTTTAGGGAAGGAGATGTACTAAGGGGAAAACACAGAGATGAGAGGAGACAATACATGGACACGTTATTCACCACCACACAAGGGAAACAGGGGGTATTGGTAAACTTAGAAGATGAGACTCTGGAATAGATTGCCCATACATGTCAAGCAGAGTGCCTCTTTGGCCCTCTTCAAAAGGAACCTTGACGATTGGATGGGAGAAAGGAAATTCACCCCGGGGATCACGTCAGTCGCACTGCTAGACAGGGGTCCAGGGAAGTAAATAGTGTGGGAAGGAATAGCCAGGGAATTGTTATGGCTAGGCTTGTATAGGCCCTAGGGCTGATAGCCTAGTACCAACCTATGAACCTATGAACCTATGAAGATAGGATTGTGCAATATAATGAGGTTAAATATAGAAAGGGAAACTTCTATATTTACAATTACATGTCCCTACAGTTGGAACATGAACATTTTTCATTGTTTCGGAAAGGCATTAAGTTTGTCCCCAATACTAGGTATAATATTATTGATAATGTTATAGAATTTAAACTGTTTTTACGGAAACCTAATTTGTCAGTGTGGTTCAAGGGTGCAGATGGAAACAAGTCAAAGCAACAGCTGAAAAAGAGAAGTACTTTTACACCACCTCTAAATCCCTTATTGGCCAGTTTTGAGAAAGTTGTATTGGACCAGTTTTACCAGTACCAAGGTATATGCAAACAAGACAAGATCCATTACAACCTCAGCAGGAAGGAATATGATCTATTGGGGGAGTTATGCAATAATAAAAATATTAGGATCGTGCAGCCAGATAAGGGAGTGGGAGTTGTGTTGTTTGACACCAATGATTATTTGAATGAGATGCATTCAATATTGCAGGATGCAGAGAAATATGAAATTTATTCTGTTAATGAGATTAGCATAGCCTACCAACTCATCGATTCCTTGTTGGAAGAGTATTTGGCGGAAGGCAGAATTGATGGGGAATTATACAATTTTCTCCAAACTGAATTTCTCACCTTGGCTACCATCGTAGGAATTCCCAAGATCCACAAAAACATGGCCTACCCCCCCTTTAGGCCGATTATTTCGGGGAGCAAGTCCAAGACCTTTCCATTTGGAAAGGTGGTGGATGGTTGGCCATATTGTCAAGGATTCATGGGGTTTTCTTAGCCAGTTGACCCCCTCACTTTGGAAAGAAGGTTTGATCCTGGTCACTATAGATGTAGTTGATTTATTCTCCTGTATCCCAAGAGAGGAAGGGATGGAGACGTTTGTCAGCAGAATTAGAAAATTTAGCAATTTGGATTGGGACAAGATCACCCTAATCAGTGAATTCATGAGTATTGTATTGGATTACAGCTACATCTATTTTGAGGGTGAATATTATAGGCAGAATAAGGGAGTGGCAATGGGGGCGGCTAGTGCTCCTTTGTATGCCAACCTAGTGTTGTTGGATTGGGAGGAAGAGACTATTTTCAACAACAATTGCATCAAAAACATCAGGAGTTACGTTAGATTTCTGGATGATGCATTCATTTTATGGGATGGAACCATGGATGAAATAGATGAGTTCATCAATTACATACATGCATCCAGTTCTCTTCTGAAATTTACCCATCATACCAGTAGGGAGGGTATATCTTATTTGGACATTTACATTTCCTTAACTACCATGGGATTCAAATCTAGAATCTTTAGGAAAGATACTGTCTAGTAATGCCTACTTGAAGTACTCCAGTTGTCACCCCAGCAGGCAAAAGAAAAACATTGTCAAGGGACAATGTATACGAGCTCTCCACATGACATCAGATTATCAGGAGATGGTGCAAAAACTTGAATACATTGGTACCCTATTTAAAGAGAGGGGTTATCCGAAATCAGTGGTTGAGGATGTCGTTAGATATGTTAATGGTGAGTGGGGGAACAAGTACAAACCTTTGTTGGAATAGAAATGGTTAAGAGTAATAATCCAGTGAAAGATATGACACCTACTAATTTTAGTAGAGCATGTGTATTGCCCTTCAATGGTTACACTGGGCAGGTTAAAAAGATTATTAGCAACAACTGCAATATCTTGAAAAGTGACAATGAGATTTTTGCCCTACTGGGGGATGAACCGAAGTTTGTGCATAGGATAGGATGCAATTTGAAAAGGAAATTTGAAAGTGTTAAATCATCCATACAGTGTGGTAGGGGTGGTATGACCAAGTGTGGACATTGTAGTCAATGCCATGCCATATTGGAGGATAATACCTTGGTAGTAGGCAACAAGGATCATACGGTATTGAGATTCAAGAAGGGGAATTTCCAGAAGCAGAATGTTGTCTATTTCGCCAAGTGTAGTAGGTGTCCCAATTTTTATGTGAGGAAGACTGGAAGGCATTTCAGAAGTAGAATATATGACCATCTTTATGCCATTAGAAAGTAGGATGCAAACAATGCATTATATAGGCACATAAGGGACAGCGGTGGCTGTTCCACCTTTAAATGTGCCCTTTTAGAGGTAGTGAATGCACACAATGGGGGGGGGGCAATATGAAAGCATTATTAGGTGAAAAAGAAGTAAGATGGCAAATACCTTTGAATGCTACCACCCCACCTGGCATTAATGATCACATCCCATTAAGCCTGTTATTGAAGCAAGGATGTAGTAAATATATATATATATATATATATTTTTTTTTTTTTGGGGGGGGTATCATCTTATGAATATTGCAATTCTTAAGATGTACTGTGATTGGTGGTGTTTTGTATTTAAACAGTTAATTGACTTATAATGGTGTTCTGATGAAGTCTATATTTTTTAGATGAAAGCACTTAACCTTTTATATTTTTTAATAAA
This sequence comes from Protopterus annectens, assembly GCF_019279795.1. NCBI lineage: Eukaryota > Metazoa > Chordata > Ceratodontiformes > Protopteridae > Protopterus > Protopterus annectens. The sequence goes on from NC_056727.1 coordinate 751,436,461, forward strand.
TTATAGTTTTTTAATTTTTGAGCTGTTTCCCTGTGTTATAGATTTTTGTGGTGTTTCTACATAGTTATCAGCTGTTCTGTTTTTTTTACATTAATGTTTACAAATGACAGAATTATCTATAAAATTCTATCTGGCTAGGCTGGCAGCCTTCATCTATCTTCACAGCAACTCTGAGATAGGATTCTTTAGAACTGGTTAACAGCTACCAAAAGTCCAAGAAAAAAGCAGTTTAGCAGTCACTAAAGAGAAGGCTTGAGTGAAAAAGGAATTTTTAGTGAGAGTATAAACACTGACATTCAGATAGATACTGACAAACTACAACAACTTCCCAAGAATAGAGGGGGGTGAAAATCAACCAAGCCATTCTCAGCATAGATGAATAATATGGTAACATATTTAGGACTGTGAGGAATTCCTGAATCTGGTAGCATGTACTCCTCTAAGGAGAAAGTACTAAATGCTACACGTGGGACTGGCTCCATTTCTATAGATAAGATCATTGCCATCATTAAACAGTTCTGCTGGGGAAACACAGCAGGAAGGGAACCTATCTGGAAATATTGAAACCTCTAGATATTTTTATGATGGTGCAATTAATGGGATGTGCCAATGTTGTGTAGGAAGTGGTGCACGTACCTGTGGACTGGCAATTGCACTGGTGGTCCTCATTTTGATAAGAAAACAAATAGAAAATGCAGTTCTTACATTTGAGGAGCAAGACTTGGTCTACTTTGTCATCATTAATCTGAATGCCTTTGGTGTCAGTGAAGTATTCCACCAAGACAGTGTCCTGTCTACTGTGCTGCTTTTAATTTTTATGGACAGAATGTCAAAGGGAAGATGAGGTTTGTACAGTATCCAGACTGGTGAAGGTAGAGCTGCATCTATGTTGCCTAAGTGACTATATTCTCCAGTATGCAGCAGACTGGTCCACAGCTGATCGGCGAAATGGCTGGGAGAAAATCAGCCAAAACTGACTGTGCAAAAATTTAAATCAGAGGCTGGGTTTCTGTCCCAGAAAAGAGTTGTTTTCTCTCAACAGGAGAGGAGGACCAACTATTTTAAATTCAGGAGTTTCAGTATCTTGTGTCTTTGTTTACAACTGAATGAAGAAGCAGAAGTATGAAGGCATTACACTGTGATGGAGCAGTGCTGTGAGAACTGACTCAGGAGACAAAATCCTCAATTTACTGATATTTGTGTAGTGATCAAAAGGATGATAAAACTATGAGTACAAACAGATCTGTAGATGGCTTGTTTAATGTCATGGGCATGTACCTGTTTACCCCACGACAGTTCAGAGCTGACAGCTGAAAAAGAACAAAAACAAAGAAAAAAAGCAAAAAGTTGACCTCAGCTCAAGCTGGAGACTCCAAAAATTTTCCCCACCTTCTCAAACTGAAGATCAAAAATTAATAAATAAGTAAATAAACACACAAATAAGTATACACATGACTAGATAGATATATAGATAGATAGATAGATAGATGATAGATAGATAGATAGATAGATAGATAGATAGATAGATATTTAATTAAATGTTTCCAAGAGAACAAAACAGTCCTGAAACTGTAGTAAGGAGTTTTTCTAAACTGTAACAAACCTTTAATAATCAGCTGCTATTTGTTATAGTTCACAACAAACAATGGATATTATTTCTCATTTAAGAAGCTGCTATTGCAAACAAGGCCACTTAAATGATTTACCTTTATATCAAAACTGCTTCAGAGCCAAAGGAGGAAATGATTGTTACAGACTAAAATGACAGTCATGCTGCCTAAACTCATACTTGTGGGACAGCCGTCCTTCTCTCCCTGCCCCCACTCCAGCTCTGAGTACATGCGACAAAGAAGATGTTCCTTCATTGAGTAGCTGGACTCATTTCACACAAATGACTGAAGAGCTTGGCAATTCAGGAGTTTTTTTTGTTTTTTGTTTTTTTTAAAGTATAACTGTTGGTTTTCTGGATTACGTGCAGTCAATCAATGTGGTTTGGAGCCATGTGAGCACCTCCCATGGGAGGTATACCAGGTAGCACCAACTGGGAGGAAGCCTCAGGACTAATCCAGGATATCGTGGAAGGGGTATATTTCTCAGCTTGCTTAGAACTACTTGATAATCCCATAATGTGAGCAACAGACAATTTCATGGGATAATGCAGTCGGGTGTGCCCTGTTAAGTATGTTATCTCTGCTTCCTTCACCAGGACAACTGGCTTGTCAAGTGGCTGGCTAGCTGGATGAAAAGATGGACTAATGGCATGAAATGCTATGACTGTGAGATATGATCATGCAGGACTTTGGTATTTATCCCCAACAGAGTTTAATATGTCAATATGCCACAAGGCTGTTTTCTGTGTTCAGTCAGTTTTATGTGTCTGTATAAAGTCAGCCTATTTGCACAGCTCTTGGCTCATTTCCACAGAGCTCACAAACACTTGATAAGCACATTGCTTTTTCTAGAGAATTTGGCTTTAATCCAGTGCAATACAGACACAAGATAAGTACTTATGGTCATTTTTGCACATATATAATGTATTTTGACTTCAACGGTGCTATATTTTTGTATTAATAGCTATATTTTGTTGCACTTTATTATTGTAAAGTGCCCTTGCATTTTACTGACCTCATTGCTGGCTTCTGCACTTCAGTATATATATTTTTTATTAGAGTGTTTCCAGGTTTGGTCAGTTGTTTGCAGCTTAGTTCCCCACCTCTGGGCTTTGTCTTTGTGATTTTATATTAGGAAGATTCAGTACTGTGCTCTAGTGGTAATGTGGGGTTAACCTGGTCTGCTCTGAGCTCAGAATCACAGAAAAATAGTTTTGAGTGTGACCCTCTGAGAGGTCAGAAGGCTACTATGTTTAGTCAATTTTTTGTGCCTCTAAGTCCACCTATTTGCACAAAGCTTGGTTTAAGCAGTGCCCTGTGTAGATGCAGGCATTTAGAATTGACATTTTCTCTATAAAACTACTCTTGAAACTTTTTCAGTCCCCAGATGTGCAAAGAGAAACTAGTTTGCACAATGACATTGTCCCTTGAAATTTGCAGTAGATACTCTATACTCCTTCAGCAACTTTCTGATCAAGCAAAAATTGCCTTTGACCATGGATGTGAACTCTCCTGCTAACACTGAAGCCAGCTTGGTGGATTTGTGTGTCCTAAGGCAAAGCTGCAATTGCCTCATTTTTACTGAAAACCAACTAATTCTTAAACTGATAAGGTATTTGAGAGATATAATTACACAATGCTACTACAGACAAAGCTCTCACATACTAGCACTCATAATGCCAATCAGTTCTTCAGTGATTCACACACTCCACCCATCACATGCAATAAGGATCAGACACATAGACCCAAATATGCTGAGGTGCTTAATTGTAGTCTTTCTAAAGCTCAAAGACCTCACAGACAGTACACCTACAAAAAATATCCTCAGCAGCCCCAAAAGTACTCCACCAAAACAACACCTACCAGAACACATACAGCCACATCTCATGGAACTTCAAATTCTAAGCCCATAAAACAAGCCACCACACAACCAAATATTTTGGTTATAGGATACTCCATTGTGAGACACACAGATGTTCCACTCATGAGGCTCAGTAGGGAGAAAGTCATGATCTGCTGCCTGTCAGGGGCCAGGATCAGCCAAATCACACATGCAGTCAGGTACTAGATCACAGGTATCAATAGGACTCAGTCATAGTCCAAATGACTGTAAATGATCTCAGACATACCTCCTTGTAAGATATGAAGAGAGATATGATGGAGCTCTCTAATTATATGACCCAGGCCAATATGACCCTAACATTGATCAGCATTCTGTCTTCTCCTAGGATAATGCCACAATATGAACACAAGATGATTGAGGTTAATAGTTGGCTTAATTTTTGTTGTCACTCCAAAGGAATACAATATTTGTCAGCATGCAAGGACATGATCGACATGCCATACTAATTTGCCAGCAATGATACGCACCTGTCCACTCGAGACTTTTGAATATTTGCTAAAACATTGTCCTCTCCAACTGTGCATTATTTAGGCAATACAAAACTGGCAAAACTTCCAACACTGCAAAACCAACCCTAGAAAATCTAAATGTGCTATTGCTCAGTGCCAGGAGTCTAAACAAGATACACCAATACCTCCAAGCTCCCCTCACTCTGGAGAATGTAGACATTTGTTCAGTTACTGAGACATACTTTAAAGCCACAAAGAGCACCCTATCAGTGCAGGGCTACAATGCATTCCACACATTTAGACCAGATAGAGCACATACAAGGAGTAAAGGATGAGATGCCTCAATTTACATCAAAAAACAAACATATCTCAGGGCTGGTCAAAAAGGAAAATGTGTTTGCGCTACTCCACATCCAAATTACCATAGCAAACCTCCTACTAGTAAGTGATAACCAGACCAAATTTCAAGTCCCCCTGAACCTGATGTTCAGAGAGACTCTGTACAATCATGTTAATAGATGCATTGAGACAGCTGCGCCTAACAGGAATAAACACAGAGCAAACTTAAAAAATAAGCCACCCTGGTGGAATCCCAACATCAATAGGCTGTGTAACAAAATTAAGAGAATTATGGCAAATTTAGGAAGTGCAATGTCCAGCAGGATAAAAAATATCATCAAGCTAAACAAGCAACTCAGAAGGCAAATCAAGTCTACCAAAGTCAACTTTGGGGTAAAAATAGCCTCCCAATCCAAAGACAACCATAAAGCTTTCTTTAAGTGTGTGTGCAACCTCAAAGACAGTGCAGAACTATCTGTAAATGGAGCCACCTACACTAAGCCAAAATATATAGCTACTGGCTGACAAATTCATCTCCAGTTTTACCCTTCTGCTCCCCCCCAGCCAGACACCATAAAATATAACCCCAACTATCTCTAGAAAGAAGGTCCTTGACACATACTCTAAGTCCAAGAATACCACATAGATTGGCCCCAATAATACCTCAGAATGCCTCCTAAATAGCATGAACCATGACTTATCAGGACAGCTAGAGGAACGATTTAGCCATAGCCTCCAGAGAGGCTTTGCGTCGTATGAATGGAGACCTGCAATGATCATTCTGCTACTCAAGGGTGGGCCATCTATGAACCCAGGTAACTACAGACTCATAAGTCTGACTAGTCTCATATGCAAATCCATGGAAAGAATTATCACAGAAATGACTAACAACACAGGAAATCTTAAGACACTGGATACAACCCACCTTGGCTTTGTCAAGGGGAGGTCTTGCCTAGTCAACCTGGTGGACTTCTTTGAGAAGGTCCCCAAAGAAATGGACAAGGGCAAAACAGTGTTACTTCCTAACTTGTCCTGGCCAAGGCATTTGATACAATACCCCACTCTGGCATTGTAGACAAATTCACAAAATTTGGTATAAACTCCAATGTGGTTAGCCAGATGACTCTCACACAGGGCCCAAGAAGTTAGGATAGGGGAGTCCACCTCCACAAAGAGGCCATTCACTAGTGGAGTTTCTCTGGCTCTGTGATGGGTCTATTTATGTTTGGCATCTACTTCTCTGAAGTCAAGGTCAATGTCAGGGGCCACTGGCTGACCAAGCTTGCTGATAACTGCAAACTTAGTATAGTTACAGAATCTCCCCAAGACACTAATTTCCCCCAAGAAGGGATGACTCAGGCAAAAAACTGGTGACAGAGCCATGGTATAAAACTTAATGATATGACATGCATAATGGTGTACTTTGGGAATTTGGCTACCCCTGGAAACTACCTCACTGGTAACAGCCATAAGAGTAGACCCAGTAGTCAGGGATTTAGGGATGCATTTAGACAGTAACCTGGTCTTCAGCCATCATGTGGCTATGGTACTAAGGCAGTCTTTAAATGTTGCACAACGTACCAGTAGGAGTATAGCATCTAGGTTCAAGGAAGTAATCATTCATCTGTACTCAGTCCTCAGCAGACTAATAGCTGAGTACAATGCCCCCTTCAGTATGTTTTTGACCAGGTATATGCAACAACTGGAACATTCACAGAAGTAGCTCACAAAAAGGATATAGGGCATAAACAACATGTCTTACATGGATCACCTCAAAGCCCTGCCCCTGTACTCATTCTCCTAATGACTGCTGAGGAGTGATCTATGCCTGGCATGCAAGGCATCCTTGGATCCCACTTTGATGGACCTTCTGCATATCTGCAAAACAAATAGCATCAGATTTACCAAATCGCTTGACTTAAACTTTGCTTGCAACATAAACAGGACATGCTAAAGAGGCAAGCACTTCTCTCAGACACTACTCCTTCTCTGGAACAGGCATCCCATCCATATAAAGCAGAGTTTTTCCCTAACCCATATCAAATATAACTTGGACCAGAGGATGGGGAATCAATAATTAACCCCTGGCCTGGCATCTATGTCCCTACAGCCTGTAGCGGCTTGGCTACCTGAGCCATAGTGTACAAATACCCCTTAGAATAATCTTAAGGTTCCTAAACTTGTGAGATACATTTGGAATAAATAGCTAGGACCCTGTGGTCATTAGTCTAGTATACATCGACAATATATAAATATATATATATATATATATATATATATATATATATATATATATACATTTATATAAAGATATATCAATGTGTGTACTTAAAATAATCTAAACAACATTTTATCAACCGCAAAAATATTTAAACAGAATATATCAACAAAGTCAAAGTTATACTAAGGAATGGTTTATGCCCTTTCTTCACTGCTATGCGACCTTGGAATTGGAATATATAATTAGCAGGGGGACTGATGGGTGCATGCAGGCCTCTCCCCTGCAAAACATTGGTTTTGGATCTAGTTTTGTGTTTAGATATTTTTGAGTTTAGATATTTTTGCTTTCAATATTATGTTGTTTAGGTTATTTTAAGTATATCAATACCAATCTATCTACCTATCTATCTATCTATCTATCTATCTATCTATCTATCTATCTATCTATCTATATATCTATCTGTCCATAGGTAGGTATACGTATCTTTATCAAGACACCCATAGCCACCCATATGTTGATATTGCATACATCAGCATCAAAATGTTGAAAATGCAAACATCGACAAGCTACCATGCATGTGCTGAGAAATAACCCTCTGGACATGCAAAATTTAACCACAAGAAAACAGCAAAAAATATAATTTTATTCAGAGGGTCAAGCCCTCCACCCCTACACCCCATGTTGGGGGATGAGCACCCACTCCCCTAGCTACTTATATATATTCTAAAGCAAAATATCTGGGAAGGGTCTATTCCAAAATCCCAAGAATTCTGTTATCTTGCACACCTTTCAACCATCTTTTTATTCAGTGAAACGAAAACCACCAAGGAAGCCTTCTGCAGATGATGATTTCAATGAATCCAATAAGTGAAAAATAATCACGAAGTAAGAACCGTAATGTTAGCACTTTATTGATATACAAGAACTTTCGGACGGCCTTGTAGCCTTCCTTCCTCAGACAAACAAATTATGCAGAGATGAACATCATTTAAATATGCACTTAATTACCCTATTAATGACCTCCTTAGTGAGGACCTTCCCATTTTAAAACCACACGTTCATTTTAAACCATCGTAAAAATCATTAAAAAATGTATATGATACATTTAAACCATATACATATATTAATCTATTATACATTATCTTACTGTCAATTTGATAAAACATTAAAATAAAACATTAATAACAACAAATATAATATACTAAATATACACAATTTAAATCAATACTATATATATATGCACTATGTTACTAAATGTAAACTGCATAATTATAAACATCTAAAATTTTGAACTATTTGAACTATCCAGCACTTATTCCCCCCAATGGGATGACAATATATGCAACATATGAAGCACCCCATAGGGTATAGGACGTAGCATGACATAATGAACTCTATATACACTATCAACCCCCCCTCCCCCCCACCCACAAAGAATCAGCTATATGTGTATGTATATTACTAAATACTGAGTGTAAATTAAAAATGGTAGTAAAACCTCAGTGTTAGATTAAAATTGAAATTGAAGTGTAATGAGTTGAAAAATGGGGGACAGTGTTATAGGAACTATGTGAAGACAATAAATTACCTCCTTAGTGCTAAATGTTTAAGAATACAAGTAAGGGAAATAGACTCGTTTAGACCGGGATAAATATGTGCTCCTGTTCTGATTTGCCAAAAGAGCTCCTCTTTCTCCAATTTAATCTGCCAGGGGCCTGAGTTTTGTTCTGTCTGTACTTGTCTTAACACTGAAAAATGAAAAGTATGGTCAGAGTACTCCATCACATGGCGAGTCAGTGCATTATTTATGTCAGTCTTGGATATTGCATATAGATGTTCATATATGCGTTTCCGCAGGATCCTCTCAGTCTTCCCTATATAGAAGGCCGGGCATTTGTTACACAAAGCCACATAAACCACTGCTCTAGTAGCGCAATTATAATTACCCATGATTTTATATTTCTGTTTGTTTATTATAACATGTGATCCTTCTTGTGTGTATTTACACTGGCGCCATGTCCCACAATGAGACATACCCTTGTGTCTATTGGAACCTATTCTTTTATTCTTTTCTAAGAGAGATTTTAAACTAAACCCTTTTCTATAAGTAATGCATGGTAATGGGCCTAGTGTCTCAGCCAAATGCCTGTCCTCAATGATGATTGTCCAGTTCTTCCGTAAGATATCCCTTATAAAACGATGATCCACTGAGAATGTGCACAAAAATCTGGTCCCAAAATTACTCTTATCACTATTCATCCCTTCGCCCTCCATATTGTCAAACATAGTCAGTGTGTAAGAATCTTGGATGTTTAAAATAGGTTTAAAATGGCCTGTATGCCTTTTAAACTCTATTTCTTTCTTAATCTCTAATATCAGGGCCCAGGGGTATCCTCTATTAACAAACATATTGCTCAGATTGTCACACTCACTAGTAAAGTCTATGTCTCTGGAAATCATGTGTGCTGCCCTCACCATCTGTCCCTTCACGACCGCTCTTTTTTGATGGTAAGGGTGGCAGCTACTAAAATGTAAGAATCCATTAGAATAAGTGGGTTTACGATAGATTTTACTAATATATCTAGACTCGTTATAATCTTTGCTGAGCAATATGTCCAAATAGTTAATCTCATTGTTATGAGCTTCAAACGTAAAATCTAAAAAGTCCACAAATGACCTCATGTCTCCAATGAAAGGTTCTATTTCATCTAAAGATCCTTTCCAGAGGAAAAACATATCATCCTGGTATCTAGTATACCAGGCAACATGCTGTTTAAAAACGTCATTGTTAAACAAGAATGTGTTTTCCCACTGGGCCATGACACAATTGGCAAATGCTCCCCCACATGGGGAGCCCATGGCCACCCCCGACGTCTGCTTATAAGTTAGACCATTAAAGTTGAAAAAACTATATTTAAGAATTAGTTCTAGCAGGGTCTCAGTTATGTAAATAATATTCTGTTCCACATTTTTGCTTTCCAAGAACATCCTTAACCATTCCAAACCAAGCTGTTGTGGGATGACTGTATATAAATCTTTAATGTCCACAGTCAAAAAAACAATGCTTGGGTCGAAAGGTATTTTATTGATGTTTTCCAAAAAGCTCCATGAGTCCTTGCAAATCTGCTTTTCTGTTCTAATGTGTGGTTTAAGAATAGTATCTACATATTTCGCACATGCTACTAACATGGACCCCCTACTATCAACAATAGGTCTAAATGGAGGGTTACTAATGGATTTATGTATTTTTGGAGCCCCGAAAAATGTAGGCATTCTAGGTGCCAACACGCTCAGATAAGAATGTATTTCAATATCAATAAAATCTTCTAACAACAGATCTTCAATTGTGGCTCTTATCCTATTCTGAGCCTTGTTCACTTCATTCAGGTTAATATTCTCATAAGGCCCCTTATTTAGATGTAAGGTTAATTCTTTAATATAATCCATTTGGTTCATGAAAATGAGGCCATTCCCTTTATCGGGTTTCATGACCCGAATATTACAATCCTGAATTAGTGATAAAAAATCCCGCTGCTCCCCTGTAATGTTAAGTCTGTTTTTAGAACCATACATTTTATTAGCTGCCAGATGCCTTAAGTCTAATTCACAAGCTTTTTCAAATGTTTTTAAGTTATTAACCAGGGGTGGATTGAACAGACTGGCTATTCTGAATGGATTAGCCAGTGATGAACCTTTACACAAAACAGTTGTCAAGTTTAATTTACGCACAAAGAGCTTGAGGTCGATTACTGTCTTAACCAAGTCCATATGAGAATCTGGAACAAAATTCAGTCCTTTGGAGAAAAAGTCAGCCATTTCAGGGGTGATATTTAATGTAGTACAGTTAAAAATCTTAAAATCACCCTCTGTACTATACACTATACTGGGCCGTCCTTCCAAACTCGTCATTTCCTCCTTTGGTTCTGTTTGTTCCTTACATTCATATAAGTCGTCACAGTCTTGCTCGACCTCAGGTTCATTTTGTGTGGATTCCAGCCTTGCCGAAAACCCTGATTATACTCAGCCCCTAGCTCATCTGCCTCTTGATTTGAATCATCCTGTTCCTGTCCAGAAATGAACTCCATCCCATTAGGTTGCCCCACTAGATCGTATTCATTGTCTAAGTCCAAAACCCGATCTTTAGGCGAATTATTTGTTTGATAGTCCTCTTCCAAAAACTCATCTAGGCATTGTACTTCTTGTCCCACTTTAGGGTATTCTTGTCTATATGCCTGAGGAAGAGGTCTATTAAGCTTATTAATATTTTTTCTTTCACCCATTTGTGGTGGTCTAGGGTAGGCTTTATTATTAGAATATTGTTGTACATCCCTTTTTATTTTTCTCCTTTTGTTCTCACAGAGTTTATTAGTGGTTGCTTCTATGCTCGTAAAAATACGGGCATAGTCATATTTATATCTTAAAAAGTCATAATGTTCCTTTATTTTATGTTCCAAATCCGCCAACTCATTTTTGAAACCTTCCACCTGTTGCCCATAGTGCTCCGTAAGCATTCTAATAAACTCGAAGCTTTGCTTGCGAAAAGTTCGAGTAATTATACATGAAAATGTGATCCTTCAATCAGACCTACTGGGAAGCGCCATTGCCTAAGTCCCTTAGGGACAATCCTTTTCTCCAGGCACTCCTCCAAGTAGGCAATCTCCAATTGCAATTTCTTGCATTTGAAGAGTTTGGAATCAAATTCACTAATTAGTACGCTAATATTATTGAAAATGGGAGGCTTAGCTCCTACCGAGGGCTCCCTCCCTCTTCCGTTACTGTTTAAACTAAAAAAGTCATTCTTATTGAGGTACGCTTCAACAGTAGGAACTGAATCATAAATACAGTTTGTCGGCACACTACCTTGTATAGATCCAGTGTTCATAGTAGAGGCTTGCCCTTGTCCTGGTGGGATACTAGATGTAATTTGAGTAATGGAACTCCGAACAGTCTCCTCGGTGCTCCTCTCAACCACCTCAGCACCCTCTGAGCCTCTTGCCTGTCGCACTTCTTTATTTTGGGTCATGGGTCTAATGACCCCGCTGCTGGTGTTGTGCTGTAAAACAATGTCTTTTGAATGGCCTCGGTTAATGCAACTAATTCCGGCCGCATTATCTAACTTGTCTATCCGCTGGGTAAGCGTGTCCATTCTTCCTAGTAAGAGTTGGATTAACGTTGTTAAGTCGCCATCAGCCTTCGCCTCGTCAGCCACTTCCTTATCACCTACGCTTTCAGCGTCGCCCATACAATCCTGGGAAAACAATGGGTCCTGCGATGAAACGCTTCCTACGTTGGCCATAGCAAACGTAAACAACCAAAACTGCCGAACAAACTGGTGAAACGAAAACCACCAAGGAAGCCTTCTGCAGATGATGATTTCAATGAATCCAATAAGTGAAAAATAATCACGAAGTAAGAACCGTAATGTTAGCACTTTATTGATATACAAGAACTTTCGGACGGCCTTGTAGCCTTCCTTCCTCAGACAAACAAATTATGCAGAGATGAACATCATTTAAATATGCACTTAATTACCCTATTAATGACCTCCTTAGTGAGGACCTTCCCATTTTAAAACCACACGTTCATTTTAAACCATCGTAAAAATCATTAAAAAATGTATATGATACATTTAAACCATATACATATATTAATCTATTATACATTATCTTACTGTCAATTTGATAAAACATTAAAATAAAACATTAATAACAACAAATATAATATACTAAATATACACAATTTAAATCAATACTATATATATATGCACTATGTTACTAAATGTAAACTGCATAATTATAAACATCTAAAATTTTGAACTATTTGAACTATCCAGCACTTATTCCCCCCAATGGGATGACAATATATGCAACATATGAAGCACCCCATAGGGTATAGGACGTAGCATGACATAATGAACTCTATATACACTATCAGCCCCCCCTCCCCCCCCAACCCACAAAGAATCAGCTATATGTGTATGTATATTACTAAATACTGAGTGTAAATTAAAAATGGTAGTAAAACCTCAGTGTTAGATTAAAATTGAAATTGAAGTGTAATGAGTTGAAAAATGGGGGACAGTGTTATAGGAACTATGTGAAGACAATAAATTACCTCCTTAGTGCTACATGTTTAAGAATACAAGTAAGGGAAATAGACTCGTTTAGACCGGGATAAATATGTGCTCCTGCATCAGCCAAATGCAAATGATTAAACAGATATTGATGGGATCCAGTAAATGAGGAAATGATCTACAGGCAGCTGGTAGTCAGCTGCAAAGAGGGGGAAACAAACAAAATTGTGAAGGGGACATCGTGACTGTTTCTCAGCAAAACAGTAGGGAGTCTATGTGTCCATTTTTTAGCATTTAACAATATATTGATATTCACTGTGTGTGTGTGTGTGTGTGTGTGTGTGTGTGTGTGTGTGTGTGTGTGTGTGTATGTGTGTGTGTACACACACACACACACACACACACACAAAATCACACACACACATGCACACACGTATATATAAATACACTCGTGCATGTATGTTTAAAATAATTTTAAGCCAACACCCTGGTACAGAAGTTGGCAGTACTGAATCATTGTATTGGTTTTGTAATTTGGTTCCTGACTTTGGTACTTATTCTTCCTGTTCTTCCAGGGTCTTCCTTGGTGTTGTCAGTATCTGTAGTTTTCTCCCACATCCCAAAGGCATGCCAATACATAAACTGGAAATTATGTAACTAGTTGCCAGCTCTAGGTTTTTTTTTTTTTGCTGTGGCATAATAGAGGCACAGTAGGTAGTCTTTGGGGCACATGGGACATATGGAAAAAAAAAAAAAAACATACCAGTAAAGTGTATACCATGGGTATTTACTTGACATTAAGTGAATGAACAAAATGACAAATAATTGTCCAAAACTCTATCTCAGTGTGCTGATGTCAGAACTATATAGAAAAACTCACCTCTGCCCTCTCAACTTCTAAGCTCAAAAAACAAGGAATAAAATTAGGAACAGCTTTTAAATATTTATATTATATACCTTGCAAGTCGTTAAAAAAACAAGCTTTACATTATCAAGCATTTTGTGAAGGGTGCAAAATCTAAAACTTATATACTTGTCATTATTTAGTGACCATAATCTACGAAAGTTAGACAGAAGTCAAAAAATTTTAGAAGGAACAGATCAAGACACCTCTCAATTTCTTTATTCAGGATTTCTGGACAAACTAATAATAATAGGAACAAAAGATGATACACTTTAAATATTATTTTATGAATTTGTTAACCAGGGAAACTCAATGTGCAAAGCGTCCCTTATCAAGAGTGACCTGGGAGCACTGTCTGTTTAAGTGACTTGCTCAATATCATAAAGTAGGCAAATGGAAATGAAAGAGATACTATTTTATACTTTTAATGACAGAAACCAGGTTGTCAACATAAGTGTTAAACACCTCTAAATCATTTAAAATGCTAACAGAACAATAAGTCATGCATAGATGTGCATTCTCTGAGTAATAAAAAAAACTATGACTGACATTCAACATCACATACTGTTATGCAATGTTAGGAATACACTGAATCATCAAGGTAATCCTATACAATAAGTATATATTATATATACATAGTATTGCTATTCTTCTTCTTCTTTCGGCTTTTCCCGGTTAGGGGTCACCACATTGGATCACCTGTCTGCTCATGATTGGCAGTGGAGTTTTACAGTGTCGAGTTGCCAGCCCGGCACCCAACCTTCCACAGAAGGCACACATACACACGCACTCACGCCTAGGGCCAGTGTTTTGGGTTTTTTTAGAGTGTCCAATCCACCTGCAGCATGTCTTTGGGATGTGGGAGGAAACCGGAGTACCCGGAGGAAACCCACGCGACCACAGGGAGGACATGCAGACTCCGCACAGAAGGCACCCCAGCCGAGGATTGAACCGGAGAACCTGTTGCTGTGAGGCAACAATGCTAACCACTGCACCACCGTGGCCGCCCATACATAGTATTGCTATTAAATTTACAAATTCTTTAAATATATGAACTAAGTTTGATTTGCAATATTTGTAATAACTTTTCTAGCAACTGCCAGGAGACTCCAGAACAGTTTTTGTTGCTTGGCTTTTACAGATAAAAGAAGTTGGACATTCATTAGTATTACTGATCTAATTAAAGAATAATTATCAGACCATAACCCCTTAAAACATACTTATGTTTTCCCAATATAAATTTAAATTTTCACAGTCCATAAACATTTGTGTTCAATCAGCTTTTACATCTTTACTGCATCTTCAACAGACTGAAGAAGTTATTTTACTAAACTTACAGATTTCATATGGAGTAACAAACATTTTCTGTATATTTTTTTTTTTCAAATAATTCTTTATTTTTCATAATATAAACCATGCATACATGTGAAAGTACAGACAATGAAATTTACACAAATAATAATTGAATAATGTCTATAATATTATTAATAGGCCAAAAAGGCCATGAGAACAGATATACATTGAAGAAGGAGGAGAGTAAACATAAAGTGGAGTATGCATAGTACACTAACTAACGACAATAACCTAAAAAAAAAAAAAAAAAAAATATACAATATTTACAATGCTACCATAACTAAAAATATAGACAGTGTCAATAGATAAAAGACTAAATGTAAGCAGCCCCATTATTACCCTACCATAGGAGAGACAAATCACTTAAATATAGGTAGAGAGTATGAGGAATATTTGTATTGACCAAAGTTTAATCACACATAGTTACCTCAAACAGGCTTTTCCAAAGTTTGCTGAAGTAGGCTCTCTTTTTAGGTCCATTTATAATGAACTTCTGGGCAGAGATATATTTGATAGCCATAACCTTAAAACCAGACCAAGACATTTTGGTACGATCTAACCAGTTATAAGTGATGTATAGTTTTATGAGAGAACATAGTGTTATTAAAATATGGAGATGCAATTTAGGCAAATTAGGAGGGGGGATGTTTAGAATAGCAGTTTTCCATGAAAGGGTAGAATTGTAGTAACCCATTTTTTTAAGACGCACTTTAAGTGAACACCATAGTTTATAGGAATGATTGCAGTGCCACATGATATGTAGTAAATCAGCTCTCATTGCAGGGCAGCATGTGCAGATAAGAGAACTATTAGAATTAAATTTATTAATTAATACAGGGGTATAGTAGGAGTTGTTGTTTAACATCAATTGAGTGTATAAGAGTTTTTTGAAGGGGGATAGTTCTAGAGTAGTTTTTATAGCTAGTAGTTTTTGGTCCTCTGTAATAGGAGGGTTTTGATTGTCCCAGTATTTGGAAAAAAGGCAGTTACCCTTGTAAAGTAATGGGGCTAGTAATTTGTATGATGAGGAGACTGTTTTTTCATTATAAGAAATTGCAGAAATGATTAGGTTTAGTTTGTCAACTGTCTGTGAATCAGGGAGAGAATTATTAGTTAACAAAGTTGTAAGGTCTCTTAATTGGCGAAGAATGACCGTATATTTGTTATTGACCTTAAGAGTTAGTCGTAGTTCGACAAGAGATAAAAAATTATGCTTGATAATAGGTTCATAGGTTCATAGGTTCATACTAGGCTATCTGCCCGAGGGCATTTACAAGCCTAGCCCATAGTTTTGTGGCTTACGCCACCCCTTTAGTATGGGGAACTATACCCATTATTTTGCTGTGCCTCTGTCGAGCAGTGACACTGAGGTAATCCCTGGGGTATATCTGCGATCTCCCATCCATTGGTCAAGATTTCTCTTGAACAAGGCCAGCGAGGTGCTCTGCCTCACATATACTGGGATTTTATTCCACAGCATAGGGAGTCTTTGGGTGATGAATCTATCCCTCCAGCACGTCCTATTAATAGCCGTGTCGAGGTTTAAGTCTCTCGCCCTTGTGGCTCTGATGGATCTAGATTTTTGAGGTGAAGCATATTCATCAAATCTGGGTTTGACATGGCCTTGTATGTTAGGCAAAGGTCACCTCTGAGCAAGCGGTAAGCGACTGAATAGAGCTGAAGTTCTTTCAGTCGGGCAGCATAGGACAGATGTTTGAGACCCTTTATCCTTTTGGTGAGGAACTTTTGTGGCCTCTCCAGCTGCTGCAAGTGTCGGGTCAGATACAGTTCGAATGGGGCATTGTACTCAATCATTGGTCTGATGAGTGATGAGTATAGGGAGACTATGACCTCCCTTGATCTAGATGAGAATCCCTTCATGATAAGGTGGGCAATGTAGAAGGTCTTCCTAACTACTTTAGCTACATGGGTGTCAAATGACAGACTACTATCAACCTGGGTCCCCAGGTCCCTGATAACTTCTTCTGTGCTCAGTGGATTGCCACCTATTTGGTAGCTAGGGGTAACCTTGTTTTTCCCGAAGGGTATGACTATGCATTTTTGGCATTTAACTTTAGGCCATGGCTCTGGCACCAGTTATCCATTTCTGTGAGACCCTTCTGAAGGATATCTGTGTCAGATGTGTTTTCTACTATGGCGCCCAGTTTGCAGTCATCTGCAAACTTTGTCAGCCATAACCCTCCTGTGTTTGCTTGTACTTCGGAAAAGTAGATGCCAAACAAGAGTGGGCCCAGGACTGAGCCCTGTGGTACACCACTTGTGACAGGCTTTGAGTCTGACATGGCGCCAGCAACTCTGACCCTGTGGGTTCTGTCACTCAGCCAGTTTGCAACCCATCTTGTGATGTATGGGTTAATATTTAAGCTGATAAGTTTTTCAATGATACCCGAGTGGGGTATTGTATCGAAGGCCTTCGCCAGATCGAGGTAGGCTGTATGGACTGCCTTTCCCTCATCAATGGCTTTGGTGACTGTTTCGAAAAAGTCAACCAAGTTTAGAAGGCATGATCTGCCTTTGACAAAGACAAACTGGGATGGATCCAAAGTCTGCAAATTTCCTATGTCTTGATTTATGAGGTCCATTATGATCCTCTCCATGGCTTTGCAGATAAGGCTTGTCAAGCTAATGGGCCGGTAATTTCCAGGGTCGGTGGAGGCACCGCCTTTGTGAAGTGGGACCACAGTTGCAGTGCGCCACTCCCTGGGTACGTATCCAGAGGTAAGACTATGATTAAACAGCTGTCCTAGCTGTGGGTTTAATTCCTCATTGAGTTTGTGGAGCACACAGCCGGGGACACCATCAGGTCCCATGGATGCTGTGTTTTTGCTTTGGAGAGAGCAGTTCTCACTTGGGCGCTGGAGATGTTTGGGGGGCTGCAATCGTTTGGTATAGATATCTCTCCTTTTGGGGGGGGGAGAAGTTTGCACTGAACCTGTCAGCCAGTATGTTGGCAATGTCTGTAGGATCAGTAATCTTCACATCATTTTGAACTAGTTCTGAGCATATCTGGGAGTTTCCTCCCAGGTTTCTAACATAGCTAAAGAAGGCCTTATGATTGTCTTTTGAGTCTTTAGCTATTTTTCTCTCAAAATTTGCTTTGGATGATTTTATGAGAGCTCTTAGTTTTTACTTATAGTGATCAAGGGTGTCTTACCTTTTAAGGATTTTGCTCTATCTTGTAGTAGCTTCCTCCTTTTGTTGTAGAGTTTGTTTATGGCTGGGGTCCACCAGACTGGATGCTTGCCTTTGGTACAAAGAGTCTTTGTTTTGCTTGGGATTGCCTTATCCATGCAGTCCTGCAGGTGCTGGTAGAAGGCATTTGTAAGTGATTCAGCGGCTTGAGTACTGTTTTCCGCCTCGGGGGCCTTAAAGGAGACCACACTAGTCTTTAGAAGTGTGAAGTCGGCTTTCGAGAAGTTCTTTACTGTGGTCTTTTTTATTTCAGGTGGGGTGGGATGAGGACCTCCAGCGAGATTAGTTTGTGATCTGATCTCACCAGTGAGGGGTATACTTCTGGTGTTGAACATTGTGCTCCCATGTTCGTGATGATGAGATCAAGTATGTTTTCTCCTCTTGTGGGGATGGTGACTAGTTGTTCCATGGCATTTGAGTTTATGAATTCCAGGAACTTTTGGGCTAGGGTGTTTGAGCTTGAGTAGTGTTCCCAGTCTATATTAGGGTAATTGAAGTCACCTAGTATGATGGTGTTTGGTGATACATTTATCCCCTCTAGTGTTTTCAGGAAGGCCATGTGAGGTTCCTGAGTTTGTGAGGGTGGCCTGTAACATGCTACAATTTGCAGAGCAGTCTTGCCTATGGTTAATTGCACCTGGATGGTCTCCGATGCATCGTGCATTGCCACCAGTCTTGAGGTGTGGGTGTCCTTGATGAATATGGATACCCCCCCTCCTTTCTTGGTATTGTCCGGATTTTGGGGCCGGAACACATGATAAGAGGTAAAACCTGATAGTGCTGGGGTGCTCTCAGGAGCCTTGAACCAGGTTTCTGTCACTGCACAGACATCGATGTTCTCCATACTGAGAAGGGCCTCGAGTGCGTGCATTTTGAGATTTAGACTTCTGGCATTGAGCAGCATTACCCTTAGTTTTTTTCCTTTTTTGTGTTCTAGGGTGGTAGGTTTAGAATTTGAGCCTTGCCTAAAAAAGGCACTATGGGGGTGGCAAGAGCCTTTACCAATATCCAGAATCCCAGGGGTGACAGGTGCAAGCCGTCCCTTGCAAAGCAGCATGGCTTGTCCAGCATGTCATCCCAGGCAGACAGACATTGGATCCCCTTTGAATGACACCAGAGTTTAAGCCAATTGTTAAAGCTGATCATCTTATCTCTGTATTGTGGCATCATTCTTGGTGAAGGTAGGATACTGCTCAAGGTCAGGGTCATACCTGCCTGGGCTACATAATCAGAGAGCTCCTCAATGTCTCTTTTCATGTAGTCCAAGGAGGTACATCTCAGGTCGTTTACACCAGCGTGGACAATGACTGAGTCATATTTGTACCTGCTGTTGAGAGACCTGAGTGCTTGCGTTATGTGGCGGATTCTAGCGCCCGACAGGCAGCTTACTGTGACCTTCTCCTTACTCAGTCTGGTGAGCGGGACGTCAGTGTGTCTGACTATGGAGTCACCAATGACTAGTGTGTCTGGCATTGTGTTTGGCCTTAAGGGCTGTGACTGTTTGACACTCTGACTGTGAGGTCTATGTGTTGCAGGTGTTGTGTTCTGAGGTGGTGGTTGTTTGGGTGTCTGCTTTGGTGGCCTCTGCTGTTTTGGTAGATTTTTGATCAGAGCCGAGTATGTCTTTGTGTGTTTATGTGTATGATTTGAGGTTGTGATGGTACTATGTGAGACTGGGTCTATAGTGTGTGTGGTAACCTTCTCCTCCTGACTGGTCTTGCCAGTCCTATGTTGAGAGAGCTCAGCCTCCAGTTTGGCCGTATAGTTGCATCTCTCGCATGTATTTGTGTTTTGTGGGAGGAGGAGAGGGTTGTCTGTGTACATGAGGCAATTGTAACATTGCCTCAATAATCCCAGGTTCACCAGCTGAGCAGGAGAGGACACTAGCAACTGATCCCTCGACATGCTAGAAGGACTAGACAAAAAAACTTTAAAAGAGATTCCGGGGGACGTGGGTGACCGGGAAATGGGGGTTTGCCTTTTTTGGGGTGCTATCTATAAGAGTGCGGTATCAAGGTAATAAGTACTGTAGGAGCAAGTGCTAGGTTTAACAGATAGAGAAAAGTCTACTTGGAGTCAAGTAGAGATGATCTTTTTAGGTATTAGAGAAAGTGCTAGTAACAGGGATGCTTAAAGGTAAGATTGAAAAGAATGCACTCTGCAGTGTGCACTAGAGAAGTTAGATATGAAAGTAGGTAACTTGAGTTTTACCTGTTTAAAAAGTTAAGGTTTAGTGGAGAGTTACTATTTTTAAAACAGCAAGATGGACTGAAAGGGGTGGTTCATTTTGTATTTTGGTACTATGAAATACTGTAGGATGGCCAATAAATTTAAATAATTGAAGGGGTGGGATTTCAAAAGTGATGGTTTTGTGATTACTCACATAAGCCAGTGAAAGTAGAGAGAAATTAGATATATGGTCAGATTAACATAAGAGGCGGGCAACTAGAAAGACAGTGGTATTTAACAAGACAACTTAAATGGATGGGAGGGAGGGAAAAATTCTGCCTGACTCAGAACAGAGAGAGCTGTGGTCTCTTTTGAAGTTTTAATATGCTGTTAAAACAGAATGCAAGCAAAACACAAGGTAAAGAAAACAAACTACAGTATTCAAAATATAGAAAGGCAATACAGAAATACAAAAAATAACAGCAAACTAACCTTTCCTTCACAGCAAAGTGTAGCAGAATCTGGATGAGCCTTTCTGGTAAAGCTCTGAAATGTTTTAGTTTACTCCTTAGATAGAAATTTTAGTTCCTAGCTCCACCCCCTCTGTTAACAAGTGATTAACCTTAAGTGACCTCTTCTGTCTTATGAATGAGTCCTTAATTAATCAGTTCTTATTTCTGCCTGACTCAGAACAGAGAGAGCTGTGGTCTCTTTTGAAGTTTTAATATGCTGTTAAAACAGAATGCAAGCAAAACACAAGGTAAAGAAAACAAACTACAGTATTCAAAATATAGAAATGCAATACAGAAATACAAAAAATAACAGCAAAC
Organism: Protopterus annectens; assembly: GCF_019279795.1. NCBI lineage: Eukaryota > Metazoa > Chordata > Ceratodontiformes > Protopteridae > Protopterus > Protopterus annectens. The sequence goes on from NC_056727.1 coordinate 751,457,525, forward strand.
TAACCTTTCCTTCACAGCAAAGTGTATCAGAGTCTGGATGAGCCTTTCTGGTAAAGCTCGGTCTTTGATGAGAGGAAATTCAGTAAGGTCTATCAACTTGTTATTAATTTTAAGGTTTGGATTGAGGTGTAGTGGTTGAAGAAGAAGGAAGGTAGGTTGAAGATTGATGTCTTTAATCAGTTTTTGAAATAGTTTTACTTTGAATTTCAATAGGGGGGATAATTTTGAGCTATTCAAAGAGGTGGGTGATAGGAAGGGAATAGCCTTGGGGTTAATTTTGTTAGAGAGAATATGTCTGTGCCACATCTTAAGCCACACTGGGTGGTGGGCTTGAGCTATACTATTCAAGTTTGCGATGGACCATAGTTTATTAGAGCAAATGATCACGTAGTACAGATGGAAATTTGGAAGGCCAACCCCACCTTTCTCCTTGGGTAGACTTAATCTGGAGAAGGAAATCCTAACGTTCTTAGGAAACCAAAGGAATTTTGCTAGGACTTTATCGATTTGTGAGAAAAGATTGTTTGATATCATTATATTTGTCGCACTAAATTGATATAGAAGTCTGGGTAAAACATTCATTTTTACAATGGCTACTTCAGAGAGAAATGTTAATTTCAGTAGCTTCCATCTTTGCAAATCCTGACATATGTTGGACCATGATTTTAGCAGATTATTTTGAAGCATGGAAGCTTGATTATGTTCAAAACTGATGCCAAGGTATTTAAGAGTATAAGATATATGAAATGAAGATTCAGGAAAAAAGAAGGGTTTGTGGGACTCAGGGTTAATTGGGAAAATGACGGATTTTTTATTGTTAACTTGGTATCCAGAGGCATTAGAAAAAAAAGTGATGGCGTTTGTGATTTTAGGTAAATCTGAGTTAGGAAGTTGAAAATAAAGATTTAAATCATCAGCAAATGCAGATAGTGCTACTTGCGTATAAAGAATTTTTGGTATATTGTGGTATGTGTTTTGAGTAATGTATAAGAGAAATGGTTCAAGAAATAAATTAAAAAGAAAAGGAGAGAGTGGACAGCCTTGTCTTGTACCATTGGTAATCAGAATTGGTTCAGATCTTTTTTTATTAATATATAAATATGTGTATGAATTTGTGTAGAGAGTTCTAATCATATCTGAGAATGTTATAGGTATGTTGAAATGTGATAACGTAGAGAACATAAAGTCCCAATTCACTCTGTCGAATGCTTTTGACGCGTCTAAGGTCAGGGCATACATGGGATTTTTCTCTTTTTTAGTGAACTGTATGAGAGAGTCCAATGTTAATGTATTATCCCATGTATGTCTATTGGACATAAACCCAGCTTGATCCGGTGATAGCATGTGTGGTAATATTTGTTTGAGTCTGTTGGCTAAAATAGCTGCAAATATTTTGATGTCAACATTAATAAGCGAAATAGGTCTATAGCTATGCGGGTCTGTTTTATCTAGATTGTTCTTTAGAAGTAAGATAGTTTTGGAATTGTTCCAATGTATGTCAGTGATTCCGTTTTTTATAATGAAATTAAAGACCTTTAGAAGAATAGGGGCTATTTTTGAACTAAAGATTTTGAAGAAATTGGTAGTGAAGCCATCTGGGCCAGGGGATTTGCCTATTTTAAGTTTATTGATAGCATTTTGAATTTCTTGAATATTGAGTGGAGCTGATAAGAAAGATGTTTGATCACAGTTAAGAGATGGAAAGGTGATGGAGTTGAGAAATGTCTCCATCTGTGGATTGGAGGAGTTGTGTTTATTCTTGCTATAAATATCTATATATAGGTCCTGGAATAGTTGAATTATCTCAGAGTCAGATTTAAATATTTGCCCTTTGTATTGAAGGATAGAAATTTTAGGAGCGCCAATATTGTTTTTGAGTATTCTAGAGAGGGTCCTAGAGGGGATTTGTGCCCATTCAGAGTAGGTTGCAATTTGTTTTTGTTCCTGCAATGAGTGGCTATGTAAATGTATTTCAAGTAGTTCTTTATGCGTTACGTTAATCAATTTCTCCAAATCAGGGTCAGGATGCATTTTTAGTTTTTTTTCTAAGGATGTTAATTTTAGAACAAGACTTGTTTCCTTTTCTTTATTAATTTTGTTAAAGAATGAGGCTTTGCTAATCAAAAATCCTCTTAATTCAGCCTTGCACGCGGCCCATTGTATATCTGTCGCAATTTGGGAATTTTCAAAGTTAGCATAAAGTTCAGACAGTGAGTTATTGATTCTATTTATGATCTCCATACATTTAAGTAGATTATTATTAAGGGACCAGTTCATATGGGGGGGTAGTATATGTGAATATAGTCGTAAGAGATATTTTAGCATGGTCAGATAGTAGCCTAGGCTCACATCTTAGTGTGTTTTTGAACTTGGAGAAGAACTTAGAAATTAAAAAGAAGTCTAAGCATGACCATGATTTATGGCAGTTAGAGTAAAAAGTGTACATGCTATCTTTAGATGCGTCAATACTGAAGGCAATAGTATCCATTAGGTTAAAGTCTAACATTAATTCCTCAAGGGCTATGGAAGCTTGAAAGTTGTAGGCGGAAGACTTGCTAGTGCGATCTAATCTGGGGTTTATAACTGCGTTCCAATCCCCTCCTATTACGAAAAGGTGGTTCTGAAAAGAGCTAAGTATGTTGTATATTTCTAGAATGAAAATGTGTTGTTGAGTACATGGACCGTATATGTTCAAAAATAAAACTGGTTTAGTACAGTCTGGTAATATGGAAGTAAAATAACACCACCTGCCATTTTTGTCAGATTTACATTCATTTATAACACCCTGGAATTGTTTCTTAATTATGATGGCTACTCCCTTAGAATTTGAGCTATCGCCACCCGCGATTATAGACCTAATCCACTTTCTATTGGATACTTTTTCCCACCCCTCATTTGGTAAGTGCGTCTCCTGTAGGAAGCAGATATTGGCCTGGGATTTAAAAATAAGATGTAGTAATAAATTTTTTTTACTGTATTTTGTAGACCCTTAACATTCCAGCAATCTAAAGACCAACTATTGATTTCCCTGGTTTAGTTAAATATATTGAGGTGTTATAGAATTGAGAAAAAATAAAATTATTATTATAACTATATGATAAGATTTGTTTAAGGGAGGTTACTTTTGGGCTTATAAGAAAACAAGAAACACACAAAATTGTTGACACTGCCTTAACAGAGGTATTAACAATGCAGGAAAAGGTAGCACACAACTTCTTCTGGCTAGCCCCAGTGCCTAACCACCCGTACTCCTTATATGAAGAAGTATATATACACACAAACAGAAACCAACAAACTCCTATACATATGTACATAAAATAACTCTTCCAGTAGATCATCAACCTAGAGACCTTGCAAACAAAAAAAAAACAAAACACCCACTGAGCTTCCATATTTAGAAAGGGTTTGGGTAACTTATGGCATGTACTTGCATTACCTTAAAACCATAAAGAGAGTAAAAGAGACTACATGCCTGTTTGAATGTGTACGCTCTTGGACGTATAATAGAAAGCAAAACTTTAGAGTAGCTGCATTACTAAATGCAAATTAAAGGTATTTCTAAGTAAGTGTGCTGATAACTGATGAATTCCTGCACAATTCGAAAGTCTTTTAACTTAAGAAATTCCATTTTTTTTGAGCCTTACTTGTAAAGAGTACTTAATGATGCAGCACAGTTTATAACACCTTAATATCATAAAGAGTCATATAACAATACTCAAATAGTTGGATGAAGTGAAAGCTAGTATAACAAATGAGCAAGTAAAAAAAGGTATCTGAAACAATAATGACTGATAATGACCAGTGAATCATATTCAAAAAAAAAAAAGGTGCCCTTCTCGTTGTACATTTAAGCGAGGCAACAAAAAGTGAGGTTGATTTACAAAAAATGTAGTACAAGACTCATAACCCTTTAGCTTTTAGTATTGTAAAAAACAATGCTCAAGCACTAATAATATCGTGTTTTAGATGATTTGTATCATTAGTAAGCTTGTTTAAAAAAAAAAAAAAACTTTACAAGGATTTTATATAAAATAGTGAGGGTTGTGTATTTAGCGAAGCGTAGACAGTAGCTTCATGCACCATATAGTTAGCGACAGTCTTAGCAGTATTAAAGTCTAAGAACTAACTGTCCAGCTAGGAGATAGGCATGTTTGATCACCTTGCCTTTGACAGATCCGTATTTGAGTTGCGAGTGTCTTTCTAATAGTTAGACACATATTTGCAGCAATGAATACAGCAGCTGATCCCAGAGCCTGGAATAACTTTTAATACAGTTACCTGATGAACGTGGGAGTTCCAGGCTGCATTCCTGTAGTGAACGCGATCAAAGCGCCATCTGCCATAAAGAATTTAGATCGCGTTATCTAAAGGGAAAGTGTTGTGGAATTATCTTGTATAAGGTGCGCTAAGCTCCATTAGTAAAAAAACGAGTATAGCACGTCAGAACAGAGTGTTGCAGTCAAATGGTACCCACTTGGCAACAGCGTGTGTGAGAGCTGTTCCTCCCATCACGGAGAAAAACGCTTATGCTCTTGAAGGGCTTTGGATAATTTTAGAAAAAGTAAGAGTTTAATCCTTTTAACGAGAGTTGTCATTCACATTTTGAAAGCGAACTTTTAGGCAGAAAAGGTTCATAGCAACGTATAGCACTGTGTATTGCTTAAATAGTAGACACGCTGGCATTAACAATTATTCAGGAGGCTGGTATTTGGTTGAAAGCCTTGATAAAGGCTGTTTTTGCTTTGTTTTGTGTGTTGACTGAGTATCTCACCTCGTTACTGTAGAAAATCAAGTTGTTGGGATAGCGCATTTGAAACCGGATGTTTCTTTTTATCAGATCTGCGCAAAACGGAGCCAGTTTTTGTCTGTTTTCTTTAATGCTTAAAGGTAAATCTTGTGAGAATGAAATCTTATGGTTATTCCACATGAGGAATTTATGTTTTTTGGCTGCTGCTAATATTTTTTGCGCATTTTGGTAATTAAGTAATTTAACATAGATTTGGCGGGGAATTGTGTTGTCCTGTTGTCTCCGAAGTGCACGGTGAGCTCTTTCAATGGTGATTTCAGGCTTCTCACCATCAAGTTGTAGCAATGTTTCAAAGATTTGTTTTGCAGTAGTGATTAAGCCTTGATTATCATAGCTTTCCGGAAGGCCTCTTATCAGAATATTGTTTCTCCGACTTCTTGCCTCTAGATCTGTTATTTTCATTTGTAGGTCTGTTATAACTGTAGATTTAGCACAGAGGTCTTCAGTGAGAGATTGTAATTGAAGTTCATTTGCCTGTGTTTTTTGTTCAAGTGAACCCACTCTTTCAGCAATCTGTGTGACAGATTTTCCAATGGTAGAAAGCTGTTCAGAAAAGTTCTGGATAGCTGTGTGTATTGGTTGTAGGGCCTGTTTTAATTCATCCATGTGGAAGCCGGGGTCTTTATTAGAACTAGTGTTGTTTTTGTTAAGTTCCATCTGTTGTTTATTTGTTTTTTGCCTTTTGGATAAACTTTCTTTTTCTGGTGAGAAAATTACTGAAGATTTAGCTTTTGTTGTCTGTATCTCCATTGTAATATGATCATTTGAAGATTTTTGCTGCCTGGCCATGTGGTCTTCCGAAAACTGGAGCAATGTTAGGCCTTTTAAGTCACAGTGAGTATGAGCCTTTGAGATTGAATGAAGAATATACATTTAATTTATGACCTTTTTATAAGCTGGAGGTATCGAATAGGTTGAGTTTATGATGAATTGTAGATTCCTTTTGCTCCTATGCACGTCCCGAAGCTTAGAGATGAAGAAAAATTAGAGAAAAACAAGAAGGAGTGAGGAGCTCAGTGTATGTGCAGCTCACCAGCCGACCACCATTTTGGAACCTCATTTTCTGTATATTTTTTTATATAAACACATTCCAGTATAAACTTGAAGAAGTTTGACTAACTGTTTTAAGTAACAAAGTTTCATTCTTACTATCTGTTGAGTCACTTATTCCACTACTTTCTAAAAAGTTCCAGAATTTTGCATCAAAACTATTATTATTTTTAATTATAATTAACTTATATAACTTGGACAAGCTTCCTTTGTGGGTCAGTTTACCCTTAATGATAGCATTCATAATAGTCATATAAGGTTCCTCTTCACTCATATTATCTACAAATGCATTTAATTTATTACTGAGGGATAATATTAACTGGTTAACATATTCATCAAACTTATAATCTTTCATTAAATATTCTGGTGACTTAGCTTTTCCGTTTTCAAAGCAATCAGACCATAATACTAATCCATTTCTTTTCGTAAATCAATTTTAACAATTTCCTGAGTTTTCTTAAATCTAGAGATGTGTGCAGTGGGAAAGCACACATTTTTCCATGTTTATATTAATGGAATTTTAAAAACATATTTGTTAATTGTTTTAAGAATTGATTTCATATATGCATAGTCTAAAGATTGAAATTAATTTGCACACAAGAAATAAGAGAAAATGACCCCAAAGGAAATAGCAGCATACAACAGCACACAAAACTTCAGGGATCATAAACAATGTAGAAGAAAAGCAATATTAGTTCATAAAATTCAAGTTCTTTATTCAGTAAGCACTTTCATGGGAATGACTCCCACTTCTTCAGACCATTCAATAAAATGCATTTCAAAGCAATCCATTTATATAAGAAAGGCATAATTTAATACCATTCAAATCAGAACCACACCTTTTCCATTCTTAAAGTGATAAACATACCCAAGTATATTTAAACTAAAACTACATTCATATAACACCTGAAAAGACACATATATATAAAAACCTATATATAAAAAACACATATGCAAACTACATATAAATATAAATGCATATATAATTTCTCATATTTATAAAGCAGCATATATTATCACAAATTCATAAAAATCCTTACATATTAAAAAGCATATATAAATAAATAATATATATGTGAATGTTGGTGGTAACATATAAGTATGTATAAGCCATACAATTACTGCTAAAAGTCTACACTAACAATTAGCTAAGAGTAAAATACATAACCTATTATTTATGAATGCTTCTATCCTTCAGAATGGGCTTCAGGGGAACTTACTTATATGTTCCCACGAACATTCACATATATTATTTGCAGATGTAGTTTATATATGTGTTTTATATATATGTTTTTTTATATATGCGCCTTTTGAGGTGTTATATGAATGTAGTGTTAGCTTAAATATACTTGGGTATGTTTATCACTTTAAGAATGGAAAAGGTGTGGTTCTGATTTGAATGGTACTAAATTATGCCTTCCTTATATAAATGAATTTCTTTGAAATGCATTTTATTGAATGGTCTGAAGAAGTGGAAGTCATTCCCATGAAAGTGCTTACCGAATAAAGAATTTGAATTTTATGAACTAATGCTCCTTTTCTTCGACATTGTTTATGATCCCTGACGTTTTGTGTGTTGTTGTATATTGAAATTAATTTCCTTCTAAGGTAAATTGCATCAACCTGATGAAAGAATTGTTACATATTTCTAATTTATCATAGCTGATAAACTTTTAATAATTTAGCAAAATCTACTCCTGAATAGTTTTCCATTGAGTAGTGCAAGTTGAGTCTATGCAGAGTATAACAGAGTTAAAATTTGCAGAAACAAAATAAGATTCTACATCTGGGAAGCTAATACCACCATACACCCATAATCTTATTTGATTTCTATAAGCAAATCTTGGCTTTTTAGGATGCCATAAGAATGAAGATAACATTTTTCCCATATTTCTTTAAAAGTTTTTTGTCAGTTATTAAAGTTATTGAATGCAACATGCATAGACTCTTGGGTAATATAATCATTTTAATAAGTATTAACGTATCTTTAAAAATAAAAAACACAACATTCATTCCATTTTTTAATAAGAAGTAACACTTCAATTATTTTTTCAAAATTATTATTAATGATCTTACTGACGTCTTGATTGGTGTTATTCCTAAAAATGTTTGTTTTTTTTTCCTTCCCAATTATTTTATAGCTATCTTTAAACTAACTATCTAGTAATTGATATAACACTAATATTTCAGTTTTATTATTAACTTTTAGCAGTATACTTCTTGAAACATTTCAATTTCTTCATCTTTTTTCTTCAATAGGATAATTCAAATCTCCTATAGTTAGTAAAACATCATCTGCAAAAAGTTGGATTTTAGATTAACAATCCTGGTTAATTGAGAATCCATCAATTTTTCCATTGCTTCTTATATTATTAGCTAAGGGTTTGATAATTAATGCAAATAATAAAGGGGAAAGGACCCTTGTTTTTTGCCTTTGCTTAAAGTGAATCCTTAAGAAATGTAAGATCAAATTTTAACAAATGCTTTAATGTCTCTGTACATGTTATTTAAAATTCCAGCAAATTCTTCTGGAAATGTAAACACTTCTAAAGTATTAAGTATGCAATTTCAATCTACAAAATCAAAAGATCTTTCAATATCCAAGCAAATTAGGGCCAATTTCCTGTATATTCCACTTGCTAGATCTAAGCTAGTTACTACCCTTTTATATTACCATTTGTTAATCTATTGACTATTTTTATTTTATTTTAACATTTGTTGACTGGGAAAGTCTGACTAGGACAGAGCCTATTTTTAGCAGAGGCCCAGGGAGAAATGGTCCAGATGCATGTCTTTGGAATGTTGGAGGAAACTCGAGTAAGAGAAGGAAACCCACGTGAATGCATGAAGGACATGCAGACTCCACACAGAAGGCACCCCAGCTGAGATATATATATATATATATATACTTTGTTTCACTGAAAGCTCATTTCACTGAATTTCAATTCACCCTGACCAAATCACTTAAAGCTCAAATTACTGAAAACTCATTTCACTGAAGTGAAGTACTGGCATTGTGTAGAGTACTGTAAGGCAAGTAAAAGGTATATACCCTTTTCCACACTATAGTGTGATCCAAGAGTTAGTATATATATATATATATATATATATATATATATATATATATATATATATAGTTAGGTGGGGTGTATATTGTCTTCTGGAAAGAGTTACTCCTCATTGGTGTTTAAGTATGCATGTCTATGGTTTAAAATGTATTGTTTTGAAGCTTTCAGTAAAATATAATATAATATCAAACTAGGTTAGAGGCTACTCCCCCCACCCCCCAACTATATATCCTAACTCCAGTGGGGAAAAGGGCATATACCTTTTACTTGCCTTACAGTACTCTACATAGTGCCAGTAATTCACTTCAGTGAAATGAGATTCGGTGAAATGAGCTTTCACTGAAAGAAAGTAGACCCATATATATATATATATATATATATATATATATATATATATATATATGTGTGTGTGTGTGTGTGTGTGTGTGTGTGTGTGTATATATATATATATATATATATATATATATATATATATATATATATATGTATATATATATATATATATATATATATATATATATATATATGTATATGTGTATACACATATATATACACATATATATATATGTGTATATAAATGGATCTCGTACTATTGAGTGGAAGCTCAAATAACTGAATCCAAAACTACCAAGCACACTTTTGTGAAAGTGTTTTTCCACCAAAAAAGCACTTTTGCAAAAGTCTGCAAAAAAAAAATTAAAAAAAAAAACAGTAAACACATTTATGCAGGGGGCAAGCCCCCCTGCACCCCCCACACCCCCTAACCTTTAATTCTCACTCCGAGATCACACTACAGTGGGGATAAGGGAATATTCCCTTATACCCACTGTACCACGACCTCAGCAAAAAACATTCTATCATTATTTTCATTTCCTTGTGCTCACATTAGCAAAAGTGCATTTTTGGTGAAAACACACTTACGCTAAAGTGTGCTCAGTACTTTTGGTTTCGGTTATTTGAGCTTTCGCTCAATAGTATGAAACCCATATTACTAATTAATTTATCTACTGTATCTCTTAATTTTTTAGCAAAGATAGAAGTAAACATTTTATAGCCTACATGTAATAATGAAACAGGTCTATATGAGGAAACTAACTTACTGTCCTTTCCTTGTTTAAGTATAGGTGAGATTAAAGAAAATTTCCACAAATGAGGAATTATTTTGTTAGTCTGAATTATCCTGAAAATGTCACTCAGTATTTCAAAAATATTTAATGGAAGTAGACTATATAATTACATACTTAAACAATCTAACCTTGAAGCTTTACTATTTTCCCTTTTTTAAAAGTGTCTTTAACTTCTACTTGGGTGACAGGCTTATACAACAGAGATATTTGTTGGTCATTAAGTTTATTAGGAACATTTTTCTTTAAGTACTTGTCAGTTTTGTAATCATCAGAATTATTATGTTTAATTTATTGAGATTCTCACGAAAATTTTTAAAAAATAATTAAGCATTTCCTCTGTGTCTGAAGTAAGCTTATCTGGGTGAGGATTTTGGATATTATTGTTTTGTGCATTTCTGCATAACATCTTCTATTAGTTAATCTATGTAGATTTTTTGAAGTTATCACATAATTGTGCAATTTTAATTTTTCTAATGTTATCTCCTCTTGCTGTATTAAAACCATGTATTTTGTCATTATTGTTAAATGACTTCAGTATTATCTAATTCATTTGTTTCTTGCTGAAACTTCATTTGTATTTTTAACAACTCTTTATCCCACTCTTTCATTTTATTACTAGCCCATCTTCCTAATTCTAGCTTTAATATCTATTTTTTAAGGAAGTCCATAGTATGACTTTACTAACCTGACCATTATTATTCAAATAACAAAAACTATTGCTTTGTTCCTTAAGATACCTCTTAAATTATTTTAATTTCATCATATATGCTGGGATTCTTTAAATAATCTGAAATTTCTGTATATACGTTAATATATTAATACTTAATGCATTATGATCAGATAAAGAACAAAGAAAAGTTTTAAAATAATTTACTTTGTTAAGTAAATCTGAAGAGGCATAAATTCTATTAGTTCTAGTTTGTGTCTCGTGCATAAGAATAAAGAGTGAAAAACAATGATGTATCATCTTCTTTTATTTTTAAATCAATTAAATTATCATTATTACTAATCCATATATATTGAGTTTGCCATTATATTTATTTATTGCAAATATATACATTCTTTGGGATCATCATGGATCCCATGACCTTAGGAATTACAGGAAGTTTTCTCCACGTATAGCTGTTCCTCTCCTTTTTTTGTTAAAAGAAGCAGATGATAACATTTTCTAACCTAAGTTATTTAAATATTATATTTCTTTATCAAGTGAGCCTCTTGCAAGAATACAATAGCTCCTCTATTTAATTTTAGATATATCAGTAATAATTTTCTTTATTTGCAATTACTTAATCCATTTACATTAATATATGATAGATTAAAACTAGCCATATTGTGTATTGAAAAAGATTTATTTTAAAAGATAATGTTAAATAAAATCAAGAATTCAATACACAGGAGGTTCAGGTTCAAAAGTTTACTAGTGTATACCAGGAGGCAAAAAACGTACAAGTACAGAATTTTGTCTAACATGAAACAGGAAGCACACAATTTTATATAGTCTTAACATTCAAGCTGTGCCCACCTTACTGACATGGTATGTCACAGGGCATCTACATCACTTTAGCTTACAGTCCTCTATTCATAAAAACTGCTGATGCTGTATATTTTAAAAAAGTTTTTCTCTGGTAACAATACGGCCTTACTATCCACCTGGTCAGACATAATGTCTTTCTGTAAAGTTACTTCTTCAAGGTTTCACACCAGTTTGAATACAATAGCAGATTCAATCTTCTAATACACATCTTTGTTCACTGTAACACTTTCCCGCCAGCTGCATGCTGTCTTAGTAACACATATACAAGGCCAAATCATCCCAGCAGGAAAGAGCAGACGATTTCATTATTTCACATATTTAATTTCCTGACTTAGCAGATAATCACTTGTGAAAAGCATAAACATTAAAACTTGCTAAGCTAGCAACTGCCAGGGTCGGAGGTCAATTTGCTACAAGCCACACTGCAGTTTCAAAACTACTTGCATTTACACATGAATTTATCCTTTCTGTTATATGATTAATAGAATAAAATGCATTATATACTACTTTGTTTTTAAACTAGCATTTCACATATATTCAAATACACATTTTTCTAACATTTTCCCTCCTATTAATACTTTTGATTCTATTTTGAAGTATGCGTAGTGTCATTTCATCTCCCAACCTCTTCCACTAAGGATTTTCAGCTAGGTGAGTCATTCAATCTATACGTCAGAAAAAATGTCATCTGAGATCAATTTTTCAATCTCAATATCTTGATACAAGGTTTCAGTAACAGATACATCAATAAAATCTTTGATTAGTCTTTTCATGCAGGGAATTCCACAGCAAACACATGCTGCTATTAGGAGTATACCCACACAAATGGCAATCAGAATATTCATTAGGATGGAACCCCACCCCCCAAATAGATTCTGGAAAAAGTCCATCAGTGGGTTTGGGCCTGGTTCAGTCATGGCTGATACTTGCTGAATTACCTCTAGGTGGCTTTTAATTGCATGCCTATTGTCTGGTATGTACGCACAGCATTCTTCTTTGATAAGCGCGCACGTACCACCTCTCGCCACTAGGGTGAAGTCAAGAGCCATTCGATTTTGTAGCACAACAGTTCTCATTGCATTCAGTTCATCAATCACCAGTTCTAGGGCAGAAAAAGTTGCATTACTCATTACTTTGAGAAGTTTCGACAACTTCCTCAGCTCCCAGATCGATTTGAGTGCTCCATATGCTGGGAATATTCCTGCCCAAGATATAACACTGTCACTCAAGTCCATATGAGCCAATTTACTTTTGTCTTTCATGTTATTATTGTCTTTCCAGCCAGCTTCAATCCTTCCAACTGGATTTACAGGTTTTTCAACTGGACCTTCAGGTTTTCGGGCTGCTTCTCTCACGTTTTGTATCTTACCCAAAGGTAATTCTGCAGTATGTCTTATTGCCGGAGCCAGATAACCCAAAAATCAACTGCCGTACCAATTTTCAGGTAACCATTTATATGCTTTTTTCCCACAAATAAAATAACAGTTTTCTACTTTAGTACTAATATGCATTAACCCTGCATGAAACATTTTCTGATCTATAACTGACAATTGTTTAAACAAAATAGGATTCTTGCGAATGTCATTCATGGTTGTTTTCAGTGAGTTCAAATATGAGTCATAATTAGTATTGCAAAGAATATTGCCATTACTATTCTTAATATAACACTGGTAAGATATGGTTATATTACAATTGCTCCAGCCCACCTGGAGAGTATCATTTTTGTAAAAACAAACAATTCCTTTTTGTGTGACAGGTAAAAATAAAGCTATTTTGTCATTTAATCTCACAGTTCCTGTATCAAAGAGTAAATTCTCCCAAGTCTCATTTATCCCCAAAGGGACAGCGGACATTATCAGTCCTCCATATGCTGTTGGTATAGCTGTACAAACCCAGCAATTTGAAATGCTCATAGTCTCTGCATATACACGCTTCATGGCTAGGTATGTGTTAAAATTTGGATGCCAGTCTATAGACGTTTCGTCACGCCTACCCAATTTCACTTGTGTGGTTGTGTGCAGGATAAACCACAACAAGAGGAAAATTGTCACAATTACAGTCAATAAATGTATACTCAACAAAATGATTATGCAACATCTCTGGTGTTGATCTAAATTTCTATTCGCTTTGTTTTTGGCCATCTTGGTCCTGTTGTATATCAGTCACAAAGTTTTTATGAAGTTGAAAGTTCTTTACCGGTTTGCAGTGTGTCAAATGAACCCAGGACGTCCTCTCAGCAACTCTGACTGCAGTAGGCGTTGCCAACAGTACCTGGTACGGTCCTTCCCACTTTGGACTCGCCCATTTCTTCCTTTTTGTCACTTTCAGCCAAACCCACGTCCCGGGGGCCAAAACTGCTTCTACCGGTCTGGTCTGTTCCTTATCTGAAAAAGAGTTAAACTGCAAAACAGATTTATTTGTTAACAGTTTCCTCATATAACTAGCTAATGAACTGTCAGCCTCTTGTTCTGTGGGCATGAGAGCTTTCCACTGAGGCACATAATATGCTCTCCCAAAAATCATTTCAAAGGGAGTCAAACCCTTCACATTTGGAACCATTCTCATACTCAGCAGTGCTAAAGGCAGACAGTATATCCAATTCTTTTGGGTTTCCTCAACTAACTTCCTAAGTTTATTCTTAAGGGTACCATTGTACCTTTCCACCAGTCCTGCTGACTGTGGGTGGTAGGCGCAATGGTTCTTTAAGGAGATACCAAAAAAATCTCCCAAGTTGCTGGATTGTCTGGTTCACAAAATGTGTGCCGTTGTCACTATAAATCCTTTCCAGAATGCCAAATCTAGGGATTACTTCTTTTATCAGGGCTTTCGCCACTGTTGCTGCATCTGGATTTTTGGTTGGAAAAGCTTCTACCCATTTAGAAAACATATCTACAATAACTAAACAGTATTTCTTCCCTTCACACTTACTCAATTTTATGAAATCCATACAAATAGTATGGAACGGATATGGTGGTATAGGAAAACTTCCTTGCTTGGTTTTAAATGCCCCTTGTGCATGGTGCTTGTTACAAGTATGACAAGCTGCACAACATTTGTTTGTATAGTTTGTGAATCCATATGTTTGGAATATTCGGTTTACTAACTGTACCATCCCCCCTGTTGAGACATGGCACTGCCCATGGCTCAACAAAGCTGCATATCTAAATAAATTAGACGGCAATATCGTTTTTTTTCTCTTTGGAAATGTACAGTCCATTTTCAAGAATTGCACCTCGCTTTTCCCATTTTTGTTTTACTGCTTTTGTAGTAAGCGTCTGCATTGTTTTTAACATGTCTAAATCTAAAATCTCAGAGGGTTGTAATTCCTCATTCAAAAGTAAAGTTTCTGAGTCTGAGGCTGCTTGCTTTGCAGCTGCATCAGCTTGTGCATTGCCTTTCGAAATCTTATCCTGTTGTTTTGTATGAGCTACACATTTACAAATAGCTACTTTGGTACGTAACTGAAAAGATTCTAATAATTCCAAAATAAATTGCGCATGATTAATAGGTTTTCCACTAGATGTTATCATTCCTCTATTTTTTCCATTGCTGCGCAAATACATGTAATGTAGAAAAAGCATACTGACTATCAGTATATATGTTTACACACTTGTCTTTTGCTAAAGTACATGCCCGCGTCAAAGCTATCAATTCTGCTGCTTGTGCAGATAAATTATGTGGTAAGGATTGGGCTTCTAGAATTTCAGTGTCTGTAACTACCGCATACCCCACTAGATTCTTTCCTGTAGGGCCCCTTCTGCATGAGCCGTCCACGTAATATGTCACCTCAGCATCATCCAAGGGCATATCTGTGAGATCTTGCCTAGGCAAGACTAACTGTTCAATTTCCTGCAGGCAGCTGTGTGGTGTGCCATCCGCAGGAGTTGGAAGTAATGTTGATGGATTTAATGTCGTACATTGTTCAATTGTCATATGAGGTTGGCTCAGCAGTATAGTCATACATGAAAGATGTCTAGCAGGAGAGAGGTATTGTACTTTTTCTTGCAGTAAAATTATTGCGACTGCATGAGTCACTCTCAATGTGAGAGGGTAGAATAACACCACTGAGGCCGAAGCCTGTACTGCCATTGCAGCTGCAACTACTGCCTGTACACAGTGAGGCAAAGATTGCACCACTGGGTCTAACTGCAATGAATAATAGGCTATGGGGCGTTGCTTATCCCCGTGTTGTTGCATCAGTACTGACGTCATATATCCTTGCTTGCAATCTACGGTCTGAAAGAACCATTTGTGATAATTTGGGAGTCCTAAAACTAATGAAGAAGCTATCAACTGCTTCAACCTGCAGAAAGCCATTTCTGCTTTGGTTATCCATTGTAACAAATCTTGTGCTGCCATTGGTGTCTTATATATCAAGTCAGTCAGTGGAGCAGATTCCAAAGCATAATTTGGTATCCAACTCTGACAAACATTAGTTGTACCCAAGAAGGACATCATTTCCTTCTTGGTTGCTGGTTTGGGTGCTTGCAAAATTGCTGTTTTTCTTTCCTCGTCTAATATTCTACCTTCATTGGATATCATATATCCTAGGTATCTAACTTGCTTTTTCCAAAGTTGAAACTTATTTTTGTTTACTTTGTGCCTTTGTGCAGCTAAAAACTTCAATAATGCTACAGTATCCTCCCTGCATTGTTGCTGGGTGGGGGCTGCTAGCAAGATGTCATCTACGTAAAGTAGAATCTGACTACCTCCCAGTGGGGTAAACCCTGCCAGGTTGCTAGCCATTTCTTGTGCAAATATTGTTGGGCTCTCACAATATCCCTGTGGTAGTCGAGTATAGGTATACCTTTTACCCTGAAATGTAAATGCAAACCAATATTGACTATCAGGATGTATAGGTATCGAAAAGAAAGCATTATTGATATCTACCACAGAGAAATATTTTTGTTGCGGTTTTAAATCGTTTAACAAAGTATGTGGGTCTGGCATCGTAGGTGCTCTAGGTATTACTGCATTATTCACAGCTTGTAAATCTTGAACCATCCACCATTCCCCGTTTGCTTTTTTAACAAGAAATAGGGATGTATTACATGGTGAATCAGGAGATTCTTCCAGTACTCCTTCGTTGAGTAATGCTGCTATTATAGGCTTGATTCCTATTTCTGCATCCTTTCTCAAAGGGTATTGTCTTTTCTGTGGTCTAAATGCTGACTTCAGGGTAATTGTAACTGGTCCTGCTGTTCGAATAAGTCCTACATCTGACTTGCCTGTTGACCAAAGAGTCGTTGGAATTTCACATAAGGCTTTTTCTTCTTCTTCTAATAGAAATGCTAATCAGCTGTCCTCGCTAGATTGCAAGTGAACAGCTGAATGTGTCTGTGTCAACCAATTCAGTTTTTGTTTCTGTATCCCTTGTTCTGACAGTTCTAAGTCAGTCTGTTTCTCCCATCTTGTCACCTTTTCTCCTAAGTCTGCCCATTTTACATTTTTATTCTTTGTCAAGCTGACATGTGGCAATCGATTTGATCTGTGCAGTGCAAGGAATTCTTGAGGTAATGAACAGCTAACTACACTGTTCCCCTCAGTATCCCAGTACAAAGTACGCAATACTAATCTAGTTGCACGATTTCTGAACAATTCTTGCTCATACTCTCTATCAGGTCCTGGTGTAGTACAGTAGTATAGAGTACAGTGTAACAAATGCTGTCGATCAGTGTCAAGGGAGGGAGCTTAACTGATGGCTACATTCATCAGTTCCTCGGTTACTGCCGCTGGACTAGTCGTGACTAGGTCCTGGCTGTACCAGTAAAAAGTTTCACCCTCCGATCGCACTACAAAGGTATCCATTTGTCTCTGCGCCTCCATACCTTGTACAGTTGGAACTACTGCTATGCCAAATACCTGCATAAGGTCCCTGCCCAATAAGTTCACTGGACACTTTGCAGAAACAACAATTTTACTTCTCTGGGTCATACCTGAAACAGGGTCAGTTATTGCTATATCATGGGAAAGTGGTTCCCTGTATAGTTGTCCGTTTGCAGCTCTTACCAGTATATAATCAGGTGATTTGGAATGTTCTGGTAACTTGGAGGGGTGTATCAGGGTCCGTGATGCTCCTGAGTCACACAGGAATTTGACTTCCCTTCCCTCCACCAGAAGTGTAACTTCCGGTTTCGTATCTGCTAAGTAGAGCTCTAAGCTCAATAATGCTAAGTCCAAAATTTCACTTTCTTCATCCTCCATATCTACTTGCACTTCCTCTATTCCTTCTATCACATTTACATTTGTTTTCTGTTTATTAACTTTTCCTGATGATTTCTGACTTCCGCATGATGTATCTTCACTATCATATAGTCAGTCCTCATCTCCCTTATCTTCTGAAATTACCTTTTTGTTCTGCTTACAATCTCTTGCTAGATGTCCCTTTTTCCCGCACTTGAAGCATTCACCTCTCTTTTTCCTCTCTTCAAAATCTTCTGATCGTTTGTCAGACTGTTTAATTCCCTGGGCATTCTTCTTGCCCTTTTTACCTGACTGTAACACAAATACTTCAGCTCCATCTTCAGCAGTGAAGAATTGCGCCTTCTTTTTCTTTTTGCTATTGAAATGTCTTTCAGCATGTCTAGCGTATTCAAGTAAGGCTTGTAGCCTACCTGTTCGATGGTCTATCATATGCTTCGTAATGAAGCTACTAATAGGTGCAATGCAACCTTTTAGAAATGCATTCTTTAATTGTTGTTCATACGGGGAATCATTTGTTTGGTTTTCAGGAACCGTCATACCGCTATGATTATTAAAACATTCCAATAATCTAGCATAGTATCCATCTATTGTCTCATTTTCCTGTTGTATGCATTGATTAATGCAAGTCCAGTCTGCTCTAGGTTTCCATTTCTCAGAGATTCGGTCTGTAAGACCTTTCACTCTGTTGTCTAATTCTGCATCACTATGTGGGAGTGGTTTAAGCTCTGCATTACGAGGATTCCAGGTGCCACAAATCATGTGCCAATCTGGACCTATAATTTGTCTCACTACTTTTTCCACTTCTTCCCCATTCAAGTGGTAACTCAACCTCATGCCTTGTAAATCTTCTAAAAATTTCGTAAAATTAACTTTCGGATGGGGAATTCCCTCAGTAGCTTTCCGGATATATTCCGGTGTCCATGGTCTATATACTAAGAGTGTTGGGTCCTGCCCTTCCTGTCCTGCCTGAGGATTTGGAACCTCTATAAGTGGGCATATTTCTTCCTCACTCTCATCCTGTAGGTTTCTCTCTATTTGATATGATTCTGCGTCCCTATGTATTTTACGTGTCCGGGATCTAGTTTCAATAGGATCTCTAACAAACGGTTGTGGTCTTGCTGAGACTTCAGGATAACGCGGAGGCAGACCAGCCTGTCCACTCGCTTCATATCCTGAAAAGGGTAAAGGAGGGGGCAAGGGAGGAGGAGGAGCTGTTGCTATTACTGAGTTATTATCTTCTTTGTCTAAAAATAATGTTTTCGAATTTTTAATCTTCTGTTCTCTACAATTTGTTTCCTCAATCCACCTGTGTGCCTGAGGAATGTCTAATTGGCGTTGCTTTTTTGCCTGACCTCCCGCATCAGATTTAAGTTGCTTAAGGAGTTTAACTAGTGAAGTTTTATCTAGTTTACCATCAAATTCATATTTGTTAACCCATTTCGCATAATACCTAACGTTATCGGAACGTTGTAATTGCATGTATTTTGCGTCTTCGGTTAGGGGTGGATCTCGCGATGTTTTAGTGCACTGATTTCCCACAGTAAAAGAAAATGTTACGTAACCCTTCTTATCACGTGATATCAGAAGTTCAGTTCCTTCTCACAGTTTATCTATAATAACTGCCTACCTTATTCTGTTACCCTGATCTATGACCAAATATACAGTACTTCCTTTTGTCCCTGATCTGCATAACAAATCTTGACAAACATATACTGTAACCTAGTCCCTGATCTAAAACAGAAAAAAAGGCAAAATCTTCCTACCTGAGCCTCCGGTATTGAGTCGTCCAGGATCCGCTCTTCGGCCACAGATCAGAAAGTGGCCAGCCTCTTTAAACGACAATTCAGTCGGAGGTCTTTTCACCCAAGAAGAACCGTTTTGGTAACTTCTCCTGCGCAGTATTCGACCACCGATAGACTCTGATCTGCAGCTGTCCGAGGGATATCCGGCTCGAAGGACCAAACTGTTAAATAAAATCAAGAATTCAATACACAGGAGGTTCAGGTTCAAAAGTTTACTAGTGTACACCAGGAGGCAAAAAATGTACAAGTACAGAATTTTGTCTAACATGAAACAGGAAGCACACAATTTTATATAGTCTTAGCATTCAAGCTGTGCCCACCTTACTGACGTGGTATGTCACAGGGCATCTACATCACTTTAGCTTACAGTCCTCTATTCATAAAAACTGCTGATGCTGTATATTTTAAAAAAGTTTTCCTCTGGTAACAATACGGCCTTGCTATCCACCTGGTCAGACAAAATGTCTTTCTGTAAAGTTACTTCTTCAAGGTTTCACACCAGTTCAAATACAATAGCAGATTCAATCTTCTAATACACATCTTTGTTCACTGTAACACTTTCCCACCAGCTGCATGCTATCTTAGTAACACATATACAAGGCCAAATCATCCCAGCAGGAAAGAGCAGAATATTTCATTATTTCACATATTTAATTTCCTGACCCAGCAGATAATCACTTGTGAAAAGCATAAACATTAAAACTTGCTAAGCTAGCAACTGCCAGGGTCAGAGGTCAATTTGCTACAAGCCACACTGCAGTTTCAAAACTACTTGCATTTACACATAAATTTATCCTTTCTGTTATATGATTAATAGAATAAAATGCATTATATGCTACTTTGTTTTTAAACTAGCATTTCACATTTATTCAAATACACATTTTTCTAACAGATAATATGACACATCTATCCACCAGATTAATGTAATTGTATATAGGACTCTAATGCATTCCCCCAACACTGTCTTAACATTCCAGTTTTTTTTTTAATTCTTCATTTCTACAAACTAAACTACTAAAACTCATAAATAAAAACAAGTCTAGAACTGTAATTGTATATATTACTAGTAAAATGCACCCCACCATGGATACCAAAGTTCCTAGATCACCTAGCTGGTGGGAAGGTGGCCTAATGGTTAAGGTGTTTGCCTTACAAACACAAGGTGCAAGGTTTGAGTCTCACAAGGGATAATTGGCTAGGCTTAAAATGGCTTACAAGGGCAGTTAGCTTAGTACTAATCTATGAACCTATGGCTATAGAATAGACAAACTGCTATACTATCTCTCTACCTACTAATACCTAAATGTTCACCAAAAAAAATAACCAAAAGCTATATTGACTTACAAATAATTAATATATTATATATAAGTTAAAAATAACAAGAGATTATTAATTTAAAACTATTCCCCATTACAACATAAAAGTTTAATAATCCTCTTCTATTAATCACAAATATTAAATAATACAACAAATAGTGTACCATATACCTATTTATGTACTAGTTGTATAAAGTATCCATTAAATATTCCTAAATTACTAGCTCATTCAACATTATTATAACTAAATCTGTAAATAAATACATAAATGGAACAAAGTGGGACCTGAAGAGATAAAGATAACTGTAAACTTAAGGGCAGTATGGTAATCTTATCCCACTAAAATATTATGCAAAAGGAAAATCAATATATAGATATATATACAGAACATTTCCGAAAGGCAGTCTGCAAGGTTTGCAAACGCTGAACAGAAAAAGGTTTGAATGTGCAATGAGCGAATGCACAGTGAGATTCGCTTACTGCACATTCGACATTCTGGGGTGGATTGCACTATAGTGGGGATCGGGAAATGGTTCCCTTCCCCACTGTAATGCAATCTCAGAGTTAGAATAATAAAGTAGGGGGTGTGGGGGGTGAAGGGGGCTTCCCCCCTGCTTTACACTTTGATTTTTTTTTCTTCGACATTCATGTTCAAAAAACAGCAAATCTGCTGCTTGATTTGCTGTTTTTTGAACATGAAGGTCTGTCGACATTTTCAGTTTTGTGGTTTCAAGTCACTCATATGAGCACTCGAACCACTGTGATTCGCAGTTTTAAAGGTAAACCTATATATATATATATATATATATATATATATATATATATATATATATATATATATATTCATCATGCTAAAACATATATACATATTTTATAGATATAACAAAAGCTCTAAAGTAATTTTAAAAGTATAAGTGTCTGTATTTCAAAATTGTGTAACACTCTTAATAAGATAAATATCAAATATTTAAGAATCATTTAGCTTATTAAAATAATTCACAGAAATATGTACATTACTGAGGTATGTCTTCCTATTTCTATGGAGTAAAAAAAAATGTTTTCAGTCTAGATTGTATTCAAAAGTTGCAATGTGTTTAACTCAAATCCCATTCTCCATTCCCAGGTTCAAACATATTGAAAAATATATGTTACTTTCTATCTGAACGGATGCACTGATTCAGCAATATAGCACTCAAATTTCTGCTCTGCCATATAAAAATGAGTTATTTCAGGTAGTATTAGTGAATCTAATAACATACAGTAAGCAAAAAGCTTCAAAGTTCACATGGCCAAGCATCAAATTTCAACTATTGGGATATTTTCAAATATTTTTATAAGATTTTCTATGTAAATTATATGAGAACTTCTACATTCACGTTTCTGCCATATGCAAGTATATGTAATACATATCTTTCTTATAAGCAGTTTGTTATTTAAATATATTTTCTGTCTTATTTACCCACTATTAAACCAAAGCCTGAGTACTGGCTTCTTCCCAGCTGAGTGTAGGACAGCCACTGTCATACCTTTGCACAAAGGTGGAGCATCCACCTGTCCAGGAAATTATAGACCCAATCAGCCTAACTAGCGTGATCTGCAAGGCCATGGAGCAGATTATTATGGACCTCATTAACAAGAACAAACTCCAAACACTTGATCCCACACAGTTTGGTTTCATCAAGGGAAGGCTATGCCTGTTAAATTTGGTTGACTAATTTGAGTGAGTCACCAAAGTCGTAGCTTGACCTGGCTAAAGCCTTTGATACTATTCCCCACTTGCGTATAATAGATAAACTCTTTCATCTAGTCATCAATCTGTATGTTACCAGATGGGTAACAAACTGGCTCACTGATAGAACCCACCTAGTCAAAATAGGGGAAGCCATATCAGGCAGTTGGCCTGTAATGAGTGGTGAACCCAGGGATTGGGCATAGGGCCCTTGTTGTTTGGGATATACCTTTCTGACGTGCAGACCAGAACCAGTGGTCTGTGGCTGAACCAGCTTGCAGAAGACTGCAAGCTGGGCACTGTCATCTGCTCTCCTAGTAATGTGGACATCCTCCAAGAGGGTCTTACTGAAACTTATGACTAGTACCAGAAACATGGCCTCAAACTGAATGCCAAAAAATGCATCATCATCCCATTTGGGGAGAGTGTTCTCATAAATTATCATGTGAATAACAAGGTCCTAAGCATGCAATCAGTCATGAGAGACTTGGACACCCAGGCTGATAGCAAACTGACTTTTGACCATCATATTGGCTCCATTGTACGGAAAGTTTTCCACATGGCCACCTCATTAGTAAGGGTATCTCATCCAGGGACAAGGTGGTCATAACATCCCTGTATTCTTCCCTTATAAGACCCATTATTAAGTACAATGCCCCTATTGACATGTACCTCACAAAGCACATGCAGCAGCTGGAGAGACCAGAGAGTTTCCTCATGAATACAGGTCCTCAAACATCTACCCTATACAGATAGGATAAATGCCCTGTTATTCTACTCAGTCTCCTACCATCTCCTCTGAGGTGACCTCTATCTGGAATACAAAGCAATTTCAGGCCCCACCTTGATGGGACTGCTGCATATCCAAAAGTCAAGCTCCACACGAGTAACCCACAAGCGTGACCTGAAACTGGTCTGTAACATCAATAGGACTTGAAGGCAGGACAGATTTGTATCCCAGAAACTCTCCTTTCTGTGGAATAGACTCCCACTCCACATCAAGCAGAGTACCTCACTAACCTTTTTAAAGCACAACCTTGATAACTGGATGGAGAACAGAAAATACACCCATGGGATTCCACCTGTGTCCCTGCTGGACAGGGACATTGGGTGCTGACTTGTTGGAACTTGGGCTAAATTCTTGACTAGGCATGTAAATACTTTTGGGCCAATAGCCTAATAACTTCATATGATCCTGTAATATTCTACATTATTCTTTGTAACTTGTATTTCTAATAACTTCCATCAAAAAGTTATTTAATCATCATCCCTCTATTAGAGATTTCAGTATGTGTGTGTATTCCTTAAGTTACTGATACAGCTTTTTTATTAATCTTACATACTAGATGTTTCATTTTTTTGTGCATATGCATATTATTCATAAGAGGTTTACTCTTCTTATTAATTCTAGTATTAAAAGCAATTGTGACTATACATAAAATAATGCCTGTTTGTTTAATTTGACTGTGTGCTTTAGCCTTTGTGAACTGCTGTTCTGATCTAAGCTTCACAGCCTGACAGAATTTGATTACTGCATGTGAAAATGACAACTCACAGCACACAGTAGCTGCTAATTTTCTCTTTAAGTTTCTCATTCTTCTTAACTGTTTTAAACTGTTCTAATTAGTAACAAAACATCTAATTTTACTTCTTTCCATTAAGATGTATTGCTAGAGTTAACGCTACTGTATAGGCTATTAACATTCAGCAAAATGTAAGCAAATTATATGTCAGCAAGAACTCAATATAAAAAATTACTATAGCTTTTGTTTTTCCAATTCTTCACTTCTAAGAGGAGAAAAATGTTATTTTGAGTATATTTTTCACAAATATACTTGAAAAAAGAAGAAAGAAAGAAAGTTCTTTTTTTTTTTTTACAAACATTAGTGATGAACTTTGACCTGGACTTTCTTCAGAACAGCTGAAGATGGGAGATAAGGCAAGCAAGAATTCAGCATTTTGACACAACTGGAACATTCTTTTTTTCCCAATAATTTTTTAAGTGTTACTTGATTCATAAATGACCTGTGAAAGGAATGTGTTACATAGGAGCAAAGAAAGCAAAATAATCAGTACCTTAACACTTCTAATTAGCATATTACTTAGAGCTGATATTCAGTAAACCTAGCAATGCACATACTAAGCAAAGTTGAAAAAAATAAAATGAAAATCTTAACTTATATAATCTAAAAGTTATCGACTCCATTTCTTATAACAACAATCTCTTACAGGAAGTATTCCTTAAACGTTTAGAAATGCACTTATGGAGAGGCAGAGCCTAGATGGCCAGCTAAGCACAACACTTTTTCTGAGCTCTATAAAATTAATATAATATACAGGAATTAGACTAATATATATACTAAAATTTTATAAAATCGAGTTACTAATAATGTAAACTTTAACTTTACAAACGTTGAAGTTTTTATTCCAAACAATTCCTGTCAAATGATTTGAGAATAAACTTGAAGGAAAATGAACAGCTCCAAGTCTTCACAATCTGATGCTGTACCAAGGAAAGAACTACAGCTGGTGTCTTCCACTCTACAGTCACTATCACTGAAGATAGTTGACTTTGAGCAAAAGCTGGAGAATTTAAGTGAGAATAATTCTAAACAGACTGAAGTTTTTAGAGACCTTTTTCAACAACATCAGAATAAAATAATGGACATGGAGACTGCCATAACTAACATAGACAGAAGATTAAAGGAGGATGAACTGCATAAAGACTTTCTTCTCAAACAAAACACATGGTTAATGAATACAATTGATGACCTTGAACATTGGGAGGGAAGATGCAATATTTAAATGTTCAGAGTACCAGAGAAAACAGAAGGTTTTATTTTATTTTTGAAATAAAATTTGAAATTTTTGAAATAATTGTATTTTTGAATTGGATTGAAACATTTTAGACTTGAAATAAGGGTTCTCATTTGATACAGAAAAAGCTCATTGAGCAATTGATAAGCCAGTGCTCACATCCCCACAGCAACACTGAGTTCTATTGTTGTAAAATTCCTCTCTTATCTTGCTAAGGAACTAGTGTTCAAAACAGCTTGGGGGAAAAAAAATTAACCAATACCCCATCAAATCTGACAATGACTACTCTGTGAGAATTCTAGAAATGAGGAAGAAATATTAGCCACTGGCTAAACATCTGAAACAAAACAACATCAGAGCCCAAATATTGTATCTAGCAAAAATTAAAATGCACCTTTCTTCTAGTACAAGAATCTTTAACAACCGGGATGAAACTATCTCCCTTATAACAAACAGCAACCTAATGACCATCCCAGAGGATATGGACTTTTTGCTGTCTTCTTTAAAGAGAATATCTGAGAAAAATACATGGAATGATGTCACAATGAAGAAAGAAAAAACTGAGACTTCAGCTGCCACAACAAATTAATCTCTCAAAGAATCAACTGGTAAATAAATAATCAAATCTTGTTCTTTTTTTTGTTAGTGATTAATGTTTCTTAATTCATACTTACTGCATCATTATGGTAATAAATGCTGTTTAAATATCACTTACACAGAGCAAGTAGTTAACTAACAGCAATAATATTAAGGAATTGCTTAAAAAAGTTTAATCTCATTGCATACTGAGATCATTTATAGCCAAAACGAAGTGAGTTAGGGAAGGGCTCCATGCTGCATACATGTATAAATCTTTATTAAAATACTGATGCAGCTTGTTTAATCAACTACATAATATAAAGTGTTATAATAACTTAATTGCATTAGATAATCTGTTTTCATTTATTTAACCTTAAATACTCAATTTAATGTTTTACTAATGTTAGAATATCTGTTACACTAACATTCCACTAGTAAACATGGCGTCATTTATTAGCTTTATTTTTCTCTTTCTTACCTCACTAAGCCATATTTTACTAAAAGAATGTTGTTTTAGCTTGAGGTGAAGCTTTTCCTTACCTCTAGATGACCCTCGAGCTGTTTTTAAACTGCCTTGTCTTCCCTAAGACTTCTAGAAGCTGCTGGTCCATTCTGCTATGTTTCACCCGACAGGAAGTGTATGGAACAGTATTGGAGATTAACCCTTACCTTTAAACTTCCTTGCTAAAACATTCAGACTGCTGCATTTAAGTAAGTTAGATTCTTTTATTTATATAAAAAATTACTAATTTCAAGCCGATGTTTAGAAATTGGAAAATAACAGTTTAATATGATTACTAATTTAAATTAAAGCTGACAGAAACATGTACAAGCCTGAATCAGTCCAGACTTAGAAACATAAATATACAAATAATTTAAAGTCTGTAGTAGTGTTTCCTGATTATGTAATACTTGATGACAGCAAACAGTACAAGCTTTTGTGAACATTTTGTTATAATTGTACCCTCAAGCTTCAGTGCCAAGGAAGTTCTATTAGACTGAAAAGAAGTACAGAGTATTTGTACAGCAGAACCTAGTTAACAGTTTTTTCATATTGCTGCATAAGACTAGAGGCTCTTTATGGTTGTCATCTAATAACATTTTTGACTAGAAGATGTTATAGCTCTGCTAATTGTAGAAATTAAAGCAATTACATACAAAAAAGGTGTTGTAGCCCTGCTAATTGTAGACATTAAAGCAGTTACATGCAAAAAAAAAAAAAAAATCTCATCCTTCATTACTATGGGGACAGGAACATGTGTGAGATAGTCCTGGATGCCCCTGTCAAATAGTACTTCTCAGAATCTTTTGCTGACAGCTCTTAGGGTGAATAAGTGCACAGCTAAATGTGATTATGATACTGTAGATAGCTACACTAAGACAGTGGCCTCAGGTCCAGTCTAGTTGCCAGATTTTGGCTATATAGAAGCTTTTATAACTGTAAGAATCGTGAGCGAAAGAAAGAAAAAGTAATTGTATTCTATCCAAAGTGAATATAACCAGAGCTTATTATATCAAATTTGAGTCTCTGTACATTCTTGAAGAATATGTATATATAAACTCCTTGTGATAGGTGAAGTAAAAATAGATTTAAGAACATTTCTCTAGAGAACAGATAGGTTTAGCCTCTTGGGCAGTCAACAAACAATGGAACTTTAGGTATAGGTTAATGGTGAACTTCAGATGGATATTATGTTGAACATAGCCCCCCCCCCATACAAACAGAAGCAAATCAACTGCTATCAAATAAGGATTCCAGAGACACTTCATGAATAGTTTGCATTCCAACACTTTTTAAGTTTGTAGAATAGCCTCACAGCCAGTATTGTATGATTAAAATGGCTCTCGGGTGTAAACCAGCAATGTACAGAAAACATATGGTTAGCAGGCAACAATGAACCATCAGAGATTACATATACTAGAAGAGACGAAATATTGAGATAATTGATCCTGGAAGTTTATTTTGGTCAATACGTTCTGGTATACCTCTCAGGATAATTTTATTTTGTCTGGATCTAGCCTCCAGAAACAGGATTTTTTTGTTGCATCTCCTGCATAAGTTTAACATTGGAACTGGCTTCATTTTGCATTTTTTTATTTTAATTTCATTTTCAAACACTTGTGCCTCTGTCTTTTCTACTCTGGTGAGAATTTGATTAAAGGAGTCTTCGAAGGTTTTCAGCTGATCTGAAAAATTCTGTATAGCTATCTGAATTGGGTGAAGAGC
Source organism: Protopterus annectens (assembly GCF_019279795.1). Lineage (NCBI taxonomy): Eukaryota > Metazoa > Chordata > Ceratodontiformes > Protopteridae > Protopterus > Protopterus annectens. Next base: position 751,485,785 of record NC_056727.1, read on the forward strand.
TTGTTTTAAGTCTTCAAGGTTTGTAGGTTCTGGCTTACTTGTATTGGCTGTTTTTCTGGATTCTTGCTGTTTCCCTGTTCTGGATCTCTTAGAACGAGAGTCCTTTTCATGAGAAACTACTGTAGAAATTTAGTTTTGCTGGTCTGGGTATCCATATGATCAGGTGCATTGAACATCTTTGTTTTTTCTTTGTTATTCTATACTTAGGAGAGTGAAGGCCAAACACCAGCAGCAGACAGCAAGGGTGGCACATGGAAAGGAGCCCCAGAGAAATCCAAGGTAATCTTCCTTAATTTAGTTGTTACATACTGTTCTTGTTGAGTTAGTCCATAGAGATGACTTAAGGTGAATAGAAATTTAGAACTGTTTTGTCAAAAAGGAGTGCTCTCTAACCCAAAAAGTTGATGTTTTTGGAAGAATGTGGCAGAGCTATTGGACAACAGTGTCTATAGGACAGCAGCCATTTTCAGCTTTCTTTGTCTGTGAATTGTAGGAACATTAAAAGTCACTTTAACGACCAACAGCCCAATCTACAGCTATTTTTTTTATTATGCCTTCCTTCACTCCTTTACATCACAGATGTCAAATGATTTTGATGGATTAGTTAAAGTTTTCATCACATGACAGATGGTCAACTTAAGAAGTATGACATGCTGGAAGCAGAGGTTCTTCTTGCTTTATTCTCTTGTATGTGTTTCAGAGTCTGTATGATTCATGGCTTTATAGAACTTTTGACAGAGCTGTTTTGTTCAGTTAGATTTAGTGAATCACAGACAGAGCAACTGTCACCATATAACACTGAAATACTTATCCCCTGAACTTAAGCCTTGTCAGCGTATCATTATTTGGAATGGTTACTTTTTTTAGGTCACTTATCTATGTTCTTTGACAGTTCCAAATTTGATAAATCTCTTTACTACCTTAGTTGTTTGAATAGATTCTTAGTTTATATGATGTCTAGTTGATTTGTTGAACTCACTAAGTTAATTTTGCTGGGTTTGTTAAATACTCTGCCCTAATATTTCCTCCCATTTAAATAGCCTGTTATAGTTATATTACTATATTAACCTAAATTATACAACACTCACTATTACCTTACCTAACGACCCTATCCTTTTTATATTTAATCTACTACTTTATATGTGTTCCTTATATTGTTGAGTAAATTTATAATGTCCTGGCAAACTTTATACATTTTACATTCTTTAAAGGGAATTATTAACCTTTTCCTTTTAACACTTACTAGATGATAATGCTCATATGTCTACTTGTTTGCATAATTCCCTATCCTATACTCACTTACTCCTCTCTTCATAGAAGAGCTGAGGGATTAGTTGTTAGTGCGTTAAGAAAGGTATGCTATTTATGCTCTATATGGTTAATTTTTTAGCTTTGGGATTTCACGGTATCAGAAACAAAGCGTATATTAGAGATATACTGTTTCTTGAACTAATTATTGTCTCTCTCTTTAAAGCTCTAGAAGTTATTAGCCCATGTTCTTGCTGGCTAGGTCATTTTGTGACTAGGCACTGGGTTATTGCAGGAAGAGCTAAGTACATTTGCCCACTTACTTTGTACCTTTACACTTTTCTTTCCCCATTTCACATTTCTTTTACCTTTGGTAATTAAAGATATTTTCTGGCTATGTGGACAGTTGATTCATGGAATGTTAAGGGGTTGCAATTAGAGAAGAAAAGGAAACTTTTTCTTCACTTGGTCTTTAAATCTAAAGTTAACATTATTCTAATACAGAAACCCATATGTCCTCCAAGCAATGGAATCCTATTTTGGGGAGAAAGTGGATTAAAACCATCATAGCTTCTGGTAAAAAATCAAATAGCACTGGGATGGTTATTATTATTAAAAAAAACATTCCAGAGGATGTTAAGCATTATGTAATGGATCTTGAGGAAAGACGGTGTTATATAACAACCAATTTTTCTCTTCATGATAAACCTATGCTTTTGCTTAACCTGTATGCCCCCTGTATTAAACAACAAGATTTAGTATGTCTATATATAAAATTCTCTCTTTATTCCCCAAATATTATTACATTTTAGATGGAGACTGGAATTCTGTTCAGGACCCCACATTAGATAGAACTAACATTAAAACCAAATATAAGAAATATGCGTCCTTAGCTATCATGGAACATAGAAATTACTTTAACTTATTTGATCCCTATATCTATATATCTAACAACTACTCCAGTAAGAAATTCACCTTCTACTCTCACTGTCATAAAAACTGGTCTAGAATAGACTTATTTTTAATTTCAAGTGTCTTTATAAATTTCAACAATTCTTTTAATACTGATCTTAGATTCCTTTCTGATCACTCTAAAATTACTCTTAACATTGAATGGGCCATCAACTCATTTAATAGAAATAGAGGTTATATTTGGACATTAAACCCCAATCTCTTACAGAAAAAGTATTTAATACAAGAAATAGATTCCCTTTTGGAACAAACACTAAACTCCCTTAGCTCCACTCTACTTCCCTTTGAAATCTTTTGGGCTTTTACTAAAACTTCAATTCGTGGGTCCTTTATAAGCAAAGCCTATTTTTATAAGGAAACATTTCTCCTTTAAGAATCGACAATTAAAGATAAAATCACTAATCTGGAACTAGATTTACAAACAAATTTTAAACAAGAGACAGAGAAACAATTATTCTATTTACAGAAGAATCTTTACTCCCTAGATGCTGAGAACTTATCTTTCCAAGAAATAAAAACTTTGGTGAATTCCTCGGAATGGTCTCAATTTCCCTCCAGATTCTTGTCAAGACTAGTTAACCAAAGTAAACTTTCACCCACAATCTCGGAAATAACCTATTCAGGGTAGAAACTATCATAATAATCAAGATATAATTAAACTTTTTGAAACTTTATATACTCACCTCTATAGCCCTCTTGACATTTTGCTTAATATGTCAGAATTAGAGCTCTTCTTGAACCAATTAGACTTTCACAAACTTAATAGAGAACAACAAGACTATGTATCATGCCCCATCACTCAACAAGAAATAACTATAACAATTAATAAACTCAAATCTAATAAATCTCCTGGTCCTGATAGGCTTACTGCAGAATTTTATAAAGCTTTTGCTGCAAAACTATACTTTATTCTGTTACATCTCTTCAACGATATCATTCAAAATGGAATCAGTGATTTACATTTAAACACTTTCAAAATGATTCTCATTCCCAAAATAAACTCTGATCTAAAAAACTCCCTGGAACCATAGACCCATCCCTCTAATTAATCTTGACATGAAGATGTTTGCCTCAGTCCTAGCTAATAGAATTAAATCTATTATCTCTCACATTATCTCTCCTGAACAGTCAGGATTTATACAACATAGACAAACATTTGACCACATCCTTAACCTTGATGCTATGATATCTCTTTCTAGCCCCGCCTGTACCCCTATATGGGTCTATATTAAATGCTTGAAGAGGCGTTCCATCAAACATCTCTTCATTGACAAGTTATCAGTGACTGCACTAAACTGTGAATGTTCAAAACAGCAATTTCTTTCCCTGGGAAAGAAATTGCTTGCACTAAAAACACATACACACCACTTCAAACATAACTAAGTGGGGTGCTTCACCTCCCACACTCTCCCTAACTAAGTATACCAACTCCAAGATTGCACTACAGTGGAGTAAACGGCAATGTCTTGGCTCAAGCCAAGTAATTTTTTCCCTGGGAAAAAATCGCTGACCTAAGCGTTCACTATTTTGGTATTTCGGTCTATATGTATCAGCGAAATGGCATTTGCCATAATGCCATTTTGCTGATCTAATATAGATCCCCCTGTATATATTATAGCTACTGATGCTTCCAAAGCCTTTGATAGGCTTAATATTGACTTTCTGCTAGCAATCCTACCCCATTTTAATATACCCCAGGCTTTTATACAGGCTATTAAAACCCTCTACTTCAATGCCCACACCACTTTACAAATAAATAAATGGTTATCCTCTATAATTGATATAAAGATTGGGGCTGGGCAAGGTTGACCATTATCCCCTTATTTGTTTAACCTTTATATTGAACCATTATTTTTGTTAATTATACAAAAAAACTTTTAATCACATCCCTGTCCTTTTCAGTAGTAATATTCCTTTATCAGCCTATGCCACCAATCTAAATCTTTACTACTCTCTTCCTAACCCAGATCTTCAGAAAATCTTAACCTCTATAGAAACTTTCTCAAAAATCTCTAATTATAAACTAAATCCTAGAGAATCATCAATCTTTCCTATTAAATCATTTTGTCAACTGCCTATGGATGCTCTATCTTCAGAAATCAAAATTAATCAAGCCCTACAATACTTAGGAGAACATTTTTATTAAGACCCTATTCAATATTATCATAATAACATTACAAGCCTTTGGTTTAACATTCAAAAGGACCTTAACAGATGGTTGAAACTCCAACTCCCACTTCTTGCTAAAATAGCCACAATTAAAATGAACATCCTACCAAGTTTTTATACATCTTTAATACCTCTGACATAGCAGAACATCCTACCAAGATTTTTACACATCTTTAATGCCTCTAACATAGTGATACATAATAGATTCTTTAAGTCTCTCCACTCCTTTCTTTCTAATTTCTTGTGATCTCCTAAATCAATTAGAATTAGTTATAAAAAGCTGACCTAACCCAAGGAAAATGGTGGCCTAGGGTATTATTAACTGTAACAGAGTGATAGTTATATTTGATTTTTCTCCTAAGTCATTGCTCTGGTCTCCAACATGGGTAAGATTATTTTATAACTATACTAAATGATTTAACTTTAACCCCAAAGCCCTCCCCTTCCTTGATAGGGGAAATTTGAACAAGATTAATTTATACATATCTTACATATCTCTAAAGCACAAAATAACTATCCAACAAAAAAATCTTTAAATATTTAAACTTATTTCATGCTTTTAATACTTTACAACTGATCCACCTTAACCCTAATCTCAAATTAAAAAAGAAAATGATCAATTTAAAAAAATACCCATTCCTGAAAAATAAATCTTTAACTGACATTTTCCCTTTCACTCATGAATCTATCTCTGTTATGAGATCACAGATGAACCTTCCCAAAGTTATACAATCATTATAAGACAAATTAAAGAAGTCTGTCACTCTATCTTGGAGGCACCTACTTTGACTTCAAATGATATTAAGACCTGTAAAACCCTATGGAATCTACTTTGGTTTAAAAAGAAAATGATCTCTAACTCTTATAAACTTATTATGTTTATTAAAAACTAAAAAAGAGGTTATTCATTTGAAATACTGGCATAGCAAGATCCATCAGTTTCATCTAGTCAAATTTCCCAATCTATTCAGTTATCTTCACAACTTATCCCCTTTTAAAAAACTTAATTATACCCAACTCATGTTACTAAACAATGCTTACCTTACTCCATGTATCTTACATAAAATCTATCCCAATACTTCCCCATTATGCCCATTCTGTACTAACCATAAAGCTGATCGTATCCATATTTTTGAGCTATAAATGCTCCTACAAACTTTGGAGCTCCTTAAGGGTCCAACTGGAAAAAATGGGCTACAAGAAGTCAACCCTGTCTTGGAAGTTTATCCTACTACATACCCCTAGGTTATTTAAATTACAATTGCTTATCTTGATTTCACTTTTGTATTAATTAAATACTACATTACACTCAACTGTAAAGACAGGTCCTCACTATCATGGGATGGATTTAAATGCTTAGCTACTAAATATTTAAGAGCTCATAAATAATTTAAAACTCTACTCTTACTTTATTAAATACTGGCATATATTATTTGATCATATTTTATCCTAATGTTAGTTATGTTTATTCTTTATTGGGCAAAGAGTACATTTGTTTATAGTTGTTTGTAATTATTGTTATATATTTTGTGTATTTTTGGTTGTTATTATTGTAAAATTTGAATAAAGAGATTTTCAAAAAAAAGAATCTTGAGCAAGAAAAACTTCAAAGAATCATCTGTCTTTTTGTCAACTAGACTGAACATAGATTAAAATACATGAGTTGACCTCTGATGGTAAACTTAAAAACTGCAAGCATTGTTACGTCAATACAACCAACTTAATGATAAGGTTCCTTTTCTTAATGAACATATAACTTGCTTCTCTATTACAAGGTTTGTTGAAACTTCTCTATTATATGTAAAATATCTAAAGTAGCTACACTCCAACTGAGATTATTTAGAAAACAAGAGCAAGTTAAGTAAACCTCACAGAATTAAAAGAAATAATAAATAGAAGCAAGAAGAATGATTGGAATGGAACACCTAATAAATTATCTCCATCTGAACAGAGGATTAAATAGAGCGTGATGTAAAGAAGTTTATTTTAATAATACAGAAAATGTAATAGTCATCACTAACCTCTATTTAACAATGTATAGTAGCTATATGATGCTGCATTATTACCATTATAAGAATAGCCTACATGAAGTTTTATTTTTACAGTGTTGGTGAACAGTCAGCATTAAGCACATTTTAATGTAGTCACCTCACTTTCCCTTTATTGATTTGGTCATTCACTACTTCTTGTCACATATAATATAGATAACAATGAATTCAGACTTTTAATCCTAAAATAATAAATGCAGTCTGACATTATCTATTCATCTTAACAAGATGTACTTTAGTTTATTTCACTGAGGTAACTGCGAAGCCCCTTAATGTTAACATAAGAGAAATCTTTAGGAGATTTTACTCTTACATCCAGCTTTTACTTTATTAAAACAATGTAGATGAACAAAAATTTAGAGTTGTGATGAATAACTATGCTCAAGCAATCATTTTTGCATTTTTTGATATATGTATTACACTGTACCAAAATATTTTAACACAAGTTGTTGGGTTAATTATCATGGTTTTAAAAACAAAATGAGAGACTTTCAGTTGGACTGATATATACTCTGACTAGATATAAAAGTCTGAGCCAGGCTATAGGCTCTTTTGATGTTCATTACCATTGCTCACAATACTTTCTGATATATGTGCACCAGTCCTTTGAAATATATATATATATATATATATATATATATATATATATATATATATATATATATATATATATATATAATATAAGGGGAGCTCAGATTCCTGTTTACCTGTTTATTTTTGGAAAATGTAATAAAAATATTAATTTCTATTGACTCTAGCTATTAGATAAAGATTTTGTACTTGTTTTAAACTCATTTGATCTCATATAGTAATTCATGTCAATGATAGGAATCACAACATCCAGTACTGTGTATGTAACTTAAGATACCAATATATGTGCATTTCTCCTTTTTCTTCACTACATTTTAATAACGTAATGGAAACTGTTCAATCAATTGTATGTTTACAGCACAAGTCTCTTTACTAGTACATTTTACAGTTGATAGGTATGTTCATGATGGGTTGGGAAAGCAGTTTGATTGTTTTTATTTCATCTTTCAAACTGGGAATATTTTTAATTCCATGTATGTGTTGGGAATTACATTATTTGTTTCTCTATGTTTTAATATGACTATTTTGTAGTTTCTTTCTGCACTTAGGCCTGATTATAATATATTTCACATCATATTCACAGTCATGATTTTTGCAAACATGTGACTTAAATCAAAGTTTGGAAGTCTCAGCATTTCATTGAATGCTTTGAGATAATAAAATCAGTTATTACTGACTATTGGAGAAATTACTCCTATAACTCAACATGTTTTTGTCTTTAGCTACACTTAATATAAATGGCATCAATAATTCACAGAAGAGGTCAAACCTTTTGAGATACCTTAACTTAAACAAACCACAAATAGTACTCCTACAGCAAACTCATTTTAAAAATACAGAAAAGGATGTTTGGAAACCAAACACTTATATGATACTAGCTTGTGCTTCATTTAAGTCTATAAGGAGAGGAGTGATGATCCTATGGAAGAATAACAGCATCTGTCCTCAAATATTATATAAGCATAAAGACCCCGAGGGACTACTAGCTATCACTATCTAAAATTCAATCATAGAATTTGGATGCTTGCTACCCGTTACTGGTTCCCAGGACTGGGTGCTTCAACTGCTAAACAACATCAAGATCTAATTGATAGTATATCAAAAGGGAATCTAATTCTAGGGCTGATTTTAACTGCGTATTAGATAATTCTGATACAACAAGTAGTCGTCTATTTAGACTAACATCCACTGCTAAAATTCTTAAGATAATGAATAAATTCTTATAATCTGTATGATACATATAACTTTAAAAATAACAAATCAGTCTGTTATACACACACTGTTCATAGATTTAAAACTCAAACCAGAACAGATAAAGTCCTTATATCCAATTATTTAAATTAAAGCTTACATCCATTACTATCCTTCCTTGTCCTTTACCAGACCATGTCTTATGTTAGATGTGAAAATAGACTTTACAAAACATAATACTATTACTAGAATTTCTGCCTATATCGCCACACTAAAAGACTTTAAATCATGGTTATTATCAGCATTAAACCTCTTCTTAGAGACAAATAACTCTGAAACAAACATTATTATGGTTTGAGATCCTCTAAAAGCATATATTCATGGAAAAACTATAGTCTGGTATAAGAAAAATACCTAAGGAATGGGAAACGGAACTACAAAACCAACAATCTCAATTAAACTCCTTGAGATCTAAGTCATCACAATTAAACACAAATAGCAAAAAGAAATAGATGCAGTAAACAAGAAATATCTAGATATGTTGGCACAAAAAATAAACTTAGCACTAGAAAAAAATGAAATTAAACTCTTATGATCTTACTCCCAAATACATGCACAATTTGTCATTAAGAGCAAAATTACATTCCAAGGCAAATAATATCTTAAAATTATTACATGAAGGTACTAATAAGACAGTTTCTGATATCACAGATATATTAGAGGCCTTTAAATAGTATTTCACAAAACATTATAACTCTCATAATATAAACAAAAACATTACAGCCCCAAAATTAATCACTATAAATTTGAATGCCATCCCAGAAACTCTTTATACAACTCTTGAGAAATGAATAACTCTAAATGGAAGTGAAGATAAAATCAAAAACCTTAAACTTAACAAAGCTCCCAGCATAGATGGCATCATACCAGAGATTTATAAGCTTTTTCAAGATTCAATTATATTTTTACTTCATAAGACCCTGGTTAAAGTACAAACTAAAAATTTGAACCCTCCCTCTTGGAGATACTCCTTGATTACACATATTCATAAATCCAACAAAGATTTGCAGCTATGTAAATCATATAGACCAATTTCCTTATTAAATAATGACTACAAAATCTTTATGACTATATTTGTGGACAAAATACAGGTTCCACTTTCACATTTAGTTCAAAATGACCAAACTGGGTTTCATTCATAAAAGGCACACTCATGACAATAACAAATGAATATTAACATTAATAGAATTCTTAAACAAAGGAAATGAAAAAGTCATGTTGGTGAGTCTAGACATAGAAAAAGCATTTGACTCTGCAGACTGGGGATTTTTTGTTTGAAACACTAAAAGCATTCTGGTTTCTAAAATATTTCATATCCATGAATAAAGGCTATTTATAAAGATAATTTGGCATACATCAAATTAGGCCCCTTCACTTCAAAGTACATCCCCATAAACAAAGGCACCAAACAAGGTTGCCCTTTATCCCCAATATTATTTCCTCTTGTCATGGAAATACTAGTGTCATCAATAAGAAATAATCAAGAAATCAAAGGCATTAATATTTATAATCAATACAATTCTAAAATAGCACTATTTGTGGATGATATTCTGCTTACCTTACCTAAGTCAAATCAAGAGTTGTTAGAACTAGACACAATAATAAATAAGAACCACTTCAAAGTACAAAATACTTATAACCAACAGATTTGGTTCGGTTACAATAAAGGTTGTCTTCCCCAATAAATAGTTTGTTTCAGTTATAATCACCACCAATAGCTCCACCATGTAAAATAGTTCTTGAATAATCACCACCAATAGCTCCACAAGAGAAATTCTTTTATTATTAACAAAGGACAGTTTAAAAGAACTGATTTAGCGCTTTCGTCTCCCACCAGAGACCTCTTCAGAATCAATTAACCTTGCTCAAATCATTCCTTTTATATAAAAAACACACATCAATTAATTTCAATTAAATTAAATACTAATAGATAATAAAAAGAAATAAAAAGAAATAAAAAGTCATTGGCTGGCCATATTAATCATTCTAACAAGAATTAAAGACATATTCTCCCATTGCAACAGAGAACAGAAATTTCTGAAACCTTGAGCCTGAAAGAATTTTCATACAAAAAATGATTTTTGTGTTTATACAACTGGTCAGGGACACAAATACAGGAAAAAAGCCCCTTCAAAAACATACCTTAGGGGATAGTTCTAATGAATGACATAAAACAATGCCAATACAACCTACAAAGTTGAATGAGTATATAATAATACTTTTAACCTTGTTGTACTAATATTTGCATATGTGAAAGGTTTATGTATATGTATATATATATATATATATATATATATATATATATATATATATATATATATATATATATAAATATATAAAAAAATTAAAAAAAATACATATATTGCACTAAATATATTCAATAAATATCAATAATAAATATATGTATAAAATATAAAATTGTGTATAAAATTGTATATAAATAAATATATATATATATATATATATATATAAATAAAAATATAAAATTGTACTACGTAATTATGAAATGTAACTTGATATTTTTGAAAAATATAACATTATTCCAAAACCATAAGAAAAACACCCTCTATGTAAAAGCAACCTTAAATTTTGTGTCTTTTGGATCATCGGATAATAGTTTTAGGGTTGGTGTAATGGAGACATGGTCATTCAAACCCTTACCACAACATGCATCCATTTTCAACTGCCAAATCATTTCTCTATATTCTAACCTAGTCTCCCAGTCACCCCCTCTTTCAAAGTGTTCCACTTCCTCTAAAACCCAAAACTTGAAATTAGCTTGCTGACATGTAAGAGAATGTCTATAAAGAGCATTGTTCTCGTCTTTCCTATTAATGTCCCTAATGTGTTCATATATTCTCTTCCTGAGATGTCGTTCCATTTTACCTATGTAATATCCACAACAGTATTTGCAACATGCAATATATACCACCCCCTTTGTATAACAACTACTATATTTTCTTGCCTTCAATGTCATACCTAAACTCGGGATCCATACTTCTTTTTCATCAGCTATAAAGGGGCATTGTGGGCATCTACCACATCCAAAGGTACCTCTTCTATTAGAGACAACTTCACCTACCTCTGGATGTTTCTTTCTCTCAAAAATATTTTTCATATTTTGATTCCTTCTATAACTGTATGTCAACGTATTTTGAAAAACGGTGACCCTGGTGGACATTGTCCTAAACACCTCCCATGGTTTGTTGATACATTTTTTAAGCCACCCTATGCCCTTATAATAAGTAAGTGTTAAATATGGTAATGCTGTCTTCTTATTCAAATAGTTACTCCCATTGTTGTCAACTGCTGTATTATTTGTATTGTTCTGCTTACTTAGTAGGGGTACAAAATTAGTATCCCTTTTCCCAATCACATATTCTTTGATAGATTGTGTCAATTCAAAAGGATAACCTCTCTGCTGGAACATTCTTTGTACTTTGTCGACTTCACTAAGAAAATCTTCCCTCTCTGATGTCATCCTAGCTAGGTTGTAAGTATTATTATATACTCATTCAACTTTGTAGGTTTTATTGGCATTGTTTTATGTTGTTCATTAGAACTATCCCCTAAGGTATGTTCTTGAAGGGGATTTTTTACTGTTTTACTGTTGTGGATATTACATAGGTTAAATGGAATGACATCTCAGGAAGAGAATATATGAGCACATTAGGGACATTAATAGGAAAGACGAGAACAATGCTCTTTATAGACATTCTCTTACATGTCAGCAAGCTAATTTCAAGTTTTGGGTTTTAGAGGAAGTGGAACACTTTGAAAGAGGGGGTGACTGGGAGACTAGGTTAGAATATAGAGAAATGATTTGGCAGTTGAAAATGGATGCATGTTGTGGTAAGGGTTTGAATGACCATGTCTCCATTACACCAACCCTAAAACTATTATCCGATGATCCAAAAAGACACAAAATTTAAGGTTGCTTTTACATAGAGGGTGTTTTTCTTATGGTTTTGGAATAATGCTATGTTTTTCAAGAATATCAAGTTACATTTCATAATTACGTAGTACAATTTTATATTTTTATTTATATATATATATATATATATATATATATATATATATATATTTATATACAATTTTATACACAATTTTATATTTTATACATATATTTATTATTGATATTTATTGAATATATTTGGTGCAATATATGTATTTTTTAAAAAAATGTTTATATTTTTATATATATATATATATATATATATATATATATATATATATATATATATATACATATACATATACATAAACCTTTCACATATGCAAATATTAGTACATCAAGGTTGAAAGTATTATTATATACTCATTCAACTTTGTAGGTTTTATTGGCATTGTTTTATGTTGTTCATTAGAACTATCCCCTAAGGTATGTTCTTGAAGGGGTTTTTTTCCTGTATATGTGTCCTTGATCAGTTGTATAAACACAAAAATCATTTTTTGTATGAAAATTCTTTCAGGCTCAAGGTTTCAGCAATTTCTGTTCTCTGTTGCAATGGGAGAATATGTCTTTAATACTTGTTAGAATGATTAGTATGGCCAGCCAATTACTTTTTATTTCTTTTTATTATCTATTAGTATTTAATTTAATTGAAATTAATTGATGTGTGTTTTTTATATAAAAGGAATGATTTGAGCAAGGTTAATTGATTCTAAAGAGGTCTCCGGTGGGAGACGAAAGTGCTAAATCAGTTCTTTTAAACTGTCCATTGTTAATAATAAAAGAATTTCTCTCATGGAGCTATTGGTGGTGATTATTCAAGAACTATTTTACATGGAGCTATTGGTGGTGATTATAACTGAAACAAACTATTTATTGGGGAAGACAGCCTTTATTGTAACCGAACCAAATCTCTTGGTCACAATAATAAATAACTTTCCAAAAAATCCAGGCCTCTACTTTAATAAGCAAAAATCAAAAGATATTATTCTTAATGAAAAAGGAAAATCTCAGCTAGTTAACCAAAGCATTATTGGAAAACAAGTTAATACACTGAACTACTTAGGGATAACCTTATGAAAAAAATTGGAAAAAACAAGAGAAACAAATTATAAAAGCATAATGTCTCAAGTAAATACATATATAAGTAACTGGAACAATATATTTTTTTTTCATTTGAGGACAGACTGTAATTGTTAAATATGGTTCTCCTTCCAAAAAATATTATATGTTTTTCTGGGTCTAGACATCCATCCTGGGAATAATTATACTCATAACTAAAACTTTATTAAACTTCCTATGGTACCCAAACAAAAATAGGATTGTGTATATGCATCATATTAGATCTTGGGATGGTGGTGGTTTACGATCCCCTGTCTTGAAAACATATATCAAAGTATCATTACTTAAAAGCACATTAAATTGGTTTGACTCAAATTACAACTCAAATTGAAAAGATCTCCATATAGCTATAATACAGAATGAAAACTCACTGAGATGTACAATTATTTCCAAACACTCCCCCCCCCAATAAGTTCTGGTTGCTTCTTAGTCACACTGTTCAATATAACGTAACAAAACCCATGAAACTAAACTATCTAAATAACACTATTAACAACTTTAGAAAAATAATATACTCAAATGCAGATATTAAATCCAGGTTTGACCTAATAACCCCCTTTAAAATCACAAAAAACTTCCCAGATAAACTTCTCATTAACATCTTTAATGAATGGGAAACTAAACATGTTATTTGTTGGAAACAATGTATTAAAGACTTGGAAACTTTACAATTTCAGCAAATTATGAAAGACTATAACTTATCCTCACAAGATTGGTTATTACTACAAAATGTAGTTGCTTATTGTCAAGGCTTGTGCCGAATTATTCAGAACTGTTCATATTTAGATCAATCTCTCTTAGTCATGCTCATATCTGAAATATTATTTAATGATCAACAGCTTGACAATTTAGTATCCAAATTATACACCATTTTGTTAAGTTACAGGTCCATTTTAACAACTAAACAATGGAACACAATGACTAAAGGCCTACCTCATAATCTCCCCCAGACAGAAAAACTTAAAATTCTGTCTTCAGTAAAATTCACTTCTTGAGAACAATATTGGAGTGTATTTAGTTGGAAGTATTTACACAGAAATGTTTAAACTCCTGACAAAATTGCTATATTCAAAAAATCGAATAGCATCATTTGCTGGAGATGTCTAACAACATGTAATGCATATTGGTTCTATAGTTCCTATTATTGCTCTATACTAAGGACTTTTTGGAGAGATATTGATGATTTTCTTTCAGATTTATTTTCAGATAACTTCACATTAACTAAAACTTTATTTTTTCATAATGTTGAACCCTTTTCTTTAAATAAATCAGATTCATACTTATTATGGACAATATTAGCAGTAGCCAGGAAATGTATTACAAGGAAATGGACCTCTACCACCTCTCCGAGTCTTGGTGAATTTCTCTCCTTACTAGAAGAAACCATAAAAGGATGTCAGAACTAAAGAACCTAAAAGATATCCAAGGAGTTTTACTAACAATCCATGGACAAAGGTTTCAAACCTAATTGAGACTTTCAGAACTGATTTTTAACCCTGTTTAATCATTATTTGTTTGGATGACTGAAAGATTTTTCTTAAGATATCTGTACTACTCAAACATTTCTCAGGCCTGTGTAAATAATGTAAATAGTTGATTTAGTTTCATTGTTGCTAAAAAGTTGTCCGTTCAGTCTAATCACTGTATTAGACAGTGTTTATTCTCTTATTTTAGCCTTAATAAAAATATTGGAAAAAAGAAATGCACTTATAAGTTTAGTTAAATGACATATATGTTAAGTCTTTCACTGGAAATATATTAAAACTGTAAAACTATTTATATTCCTCATCATGAAAAATGTTTTAGCTTAAAATATAAGTAAGTACTTACACATGTTTTTAATCTAAAGTCCAAAACAAACGTTTTACTTAAAGGGTAAATCCATTGTTTCAGAAAATAAAACTCCTGTAATCAGAGAATAGAAGTTGCTTGTTTTAAACTTATTACTTTTGGAAGCTGTTTTCCAGGAATTCAGCTTACTCTGTCTCTTGAGGGATATTGTGCTCCAATTCATTTCTTCAGTATTATTAAGGATTTTAGTGTTGTTAACAAAAGTGGATGCCTCCTCCAGTGTATCAAATATTTTAGTTCTGTCAGAAAGAAACACTTTGATCTTTGCAGGAAACATCAAAGTGGTTTTAGTATTGTTCTTTTTAAGTTAATTGATCAGTACTAAACAGGATTTTCTTCTGCTCATTACTTTAATGGAATAATCAATGTCAAATCTGGGTACATATTCACCTATTTTAACAGGTAGGCTGGACTATGCTGTTTTTAATATTTGATCTTTTTTTAAGCTAGACATAAACTTATCTATAACCGAACATGATGGTAAGTTTTCCTATTTTAAAGGTGCTCTCAGGAATCTATGTGCCCTTTCAATTCCGAAAGATGAAATATCAGGTAGATTTTGTTTTATGTAGCCAGGTTGTTAAGATGTTTATTATATTGTTTCCCTCATACTTTTCAGCTATACCATAAATTCTCATGTTATTGTGTCTCAGTCCAATTTCTAAATCATCGACTTTATCTAGAAACAGTTATTTTTTTTAAAAAGAAATCCAGTCTGAGACTTACCTTCAGTTATTCTACCGTCATGATTATTTAAAGCTTCTTTCATACTGCTCACTTATGCACTTTGGGTTTTTTTTTATTATTAGAATTTCTAAATGTCCATCTTCTTTCTGGTCTCTTCATTGAAACTTTCTAATTTGATATCCAGTTTGCGCATTTTAAGTAATACATCTTATATAATAGATATTATTGATTGAATGCATTTTTTAACATGAGAATCATAAGTACAATTTCTTCAATGGCTCATATTGAAGTCACTTCTCTCTTAACCAAGCAATTGAAATAATGACAAAAATTGCAGCTTTTGAAAAACTTAAAGCCATAAATCTCTTATCTGACTTATTAATGAATAAAATTAGCTAACAAGTATCTACAAATTTTTAATTTTGATTATGTTTTTGTCATAGAAAAGTTTTCAGTTACAGAGCTTTCATCAGTTGCTGTTCTCAGTTAACCATCTTGGCCATCCCCAACTTCTTAATATTTTCAACAAAACAAAAACTATGAAACTCTAATCATTGGAATTAGAAACTGATTAATAACTTTAGTGATTTTTAACCCTCAGTAATTTATCAGAAAATGAAACACAAGTAAAGATCTGGTAGTGTAGAGGACCATAGTTCTAAACCCTAAATGAGATGCTTCCTGTAGTCAAGGCTACAGGGCTTGATTTCTTCTGCCTCCATTTGCCTACTGTATGCCTTTGAGTAAGTTACTTAACCTGATAGTGTCCCTGGATTGTCCCTTTCATTGTTTAAAAGAAAGAAATTCAAAAAGATCGGGAATACATATGAGGCTAAATATTCACATGCAGTTTCTGAACAATAGGAACCAAACCAAACCATGATCAAATGGGGCCATAGGCAGAGTAATAGACAAGACCCCCCCCCCCCAGCCACACCAATATCCCATTACTTGGCTGTATCTCCCTAATTACCATAAACACTGTTGAAACCCATGTTCTTTTTTACCATTACAATGATCACAGAGATTTGGACTCAATTTAAAAATTACAATACAATATAGCAAAATAAATAAATAAATAAAACTGATAGATATTTGATGAACAAAGCAATACATTTTCACGCTATAAACAGCATAAGATGCAGTAAACTTCTCTTCCTTTGAAACTAACATTTGCTGACAATACATTTGGCAACCCATTAAACTAAAATAGATGTGTAGAGATTCATGGTCAAATATCAAATAATGAAGCACTAATTATGGGGCTTTCTGACGGGTGCAAGGATTCAAAGTACAAATGTGTAAAGAATTTGCAACTTGGGGACATCTATTGGACACAAGCTTTTCTTTTCAAAGGCATTCCATGAGCACTGTCTGATGAAATTATATGGTCAGACTCACAATAAACAAACAAAGGTTAAGGGAATCAAAGCTGCACTACAGGAAGCAGCTCATTAGCAGCTCGTAGCCTTAACAATTTAAATTTAAAATCAATTCATAATTAATATTTTAACATTAAACACATAGACGTTATGTTGTGCAGCTTATTCATAAACATATAAGCACACTGTCAACAGTCAACAGTCAACAAAATAAGGACGCCAAGAATCATAGCCAAAGAACACAGCTCATATGATTAAGACCCTGTTTACTACAACCAATTCATTCCTTTACAACATAACTACTCAGGGATATAGGTCACATGCACAAACACACATATGACCATTTGTGACCATCAGTTGCTAGATGTTACAGCAGCTCCTTGGATGACTGCACACATTCAGATGTTTGCTAGTGATAAAACAAAGGAAAAAAATTGATAAATAATGACTGAGAAGTTAATTTTAACTTACTTCTTTGAGAACCATACAGTGCATCCCACTGCGCACCCCCCTATGCCCTCCCAACCTTTTAGCTCAAGAATCAGAGACAAAAAAAACAATCAGGAAGAGATGTTTATATCTTTTTCTTATATTCTTACAAAGTCGAATTAACAAGCATTGTGTGAAGGACATAAAATCAGAAACTCACATACCTGCCATTACCTAGTAAATGTTATCCAAAACAATTTGCCAGAAAGTCACTAACTTTACAAGGAAGAGAATTAAAAAAATTATCATATACTTTGCTCAAGAATTCTGGACAAATCCAAAAGTACCTGGGGGTAGTTCCTAAAAGGGACACATTTTAAATACTAATTTTTATCTATTTGCTATCCAGGTAAACCCATTAGATAAAGTGCCCTTTTTCAGGGGTGACCCTGGAGTATTGTATGAGTGACATTGCCACAATCATACCATAGTCAAATTGAAGTGGGAGGATTCAAACCCTGTACCTTTGACTACATGAAACAAATCATTGACAGCTCAGAACATTAAGTGCCAGACAACTCTAATTTTAACTAAAAACTTAAAAGGTTAACAGAAATCCAACAGGTGTTGCAGGGGCATACATTTTCCTAACAATGAGAATTATTAAACAGTTATGACTGATTTACCAAAAACAGACAGACAAACAAACAAAAAGTTAAGGGAGAAATTGCAGCTGTTGTGGAGTATTAAGTCTCAAGCTCTTAATGAACAACTTCAAGGATACACACACACACACACACACACACACACACACGCACACACGCACACACGCACACACGCGCACACACACACACAGACACATGCACACACACGCACACACGCACACACACACACACACACACACACACACACACACAGACACATGCACACACATGCGCGCGCACACACACACACACACACACACACACACACACACACACACACACACACACACACACACACACACATAAACACGATACCTTCCTAAAGACTCTTACTTCCTTCTCCCAACTGTTTAAAAATGCAGTAGTAATAGAGTCCTCACTTAATCTGAACACCAGGCCCATGTTCTTCTGTGATGCAAGAACATGCTTGCATGGTATGCTCATGAAAGAGCATACATCCTCCTCTCACACTCTCCAGTGATGCAGCTCAACTGAAACAGTCAAGTATTTTTTTTTCAGTATTCCAGCAATTGTGTTTTTTTTTAAGTATTCCAGTTACTGGGGCACCCAGGGGAGCACACAGTTTCATGAGTGGGGGGTTGTGCCCCTTGGTGCCCCCCACACCACCCCTGGGTGCAACAATTAAAAAGATAAATGTTTAATTTTCTAGCAGCTTGGAACAGGCTACTGTACATAACCCTCTATTTTCAGGAAAGCCCTGGAGCTCTGTTTTATGAAATAACTTGCTCAGGCTCACATTAGTAAAACAAAGGCTGATGAAATCAAAAGCTGCACTACAATAAACAACTCATTAAGAGCTCATAGTGTTAACTCATCTGCACCAAGTACCCAATTGTTGTCATCCAAGACAGTCCCTGGGATTCATGAAGCTCGACGCAAGGACGGCATTAGGCTTGTGCCAACCATGCGGCGTAGAGATGGTGCAGTAGCACCATATGTATATTAATGAAGGCGTGCTTCCGTCACATACACGTGCATAGGAAACATGCACAAGTGCACAGGGCATGTCAAAGCGCCACATGGAGGCGTGGACATGTCGGCTGTTTACGTGCAACCTAAAATGCTGAATATTACAGCCTGCCTCCAATAGTAATCACACCTGTCAGTGTCCATGGATACTAAAACATATGCATAGCATACAAGACAGTTTTGCGAACACAAAAATAAGAAGCAAACACAAATGCACGTAGCTGAATATTGAGTCCCCATCCCTCAAACAAATGACATTTAAAATCCCATGCCCGTATTCTATTGCAGTGTTGATAGTTATACCAAGTGGAAGTGAAACGCATCATGTTAGCGCACTGCCAATAGTTAAGTCTAGCCCAATGATCAGGGTTACCACCTGTCCCACATTGTGAGGGACAGTCCCCCTCTGGGCAATTGTGTCCATACCAAAACCATTATAAATGTAAAATATCCTGTGACCGTATGACATAATTATGTCCCACATCTCATGTAATAGTCACATACAATAGTTATTTCTGTATGTAACATACCTACATGTTACAAGAAATAGAATAAGCAAGTAAATGAAACAGAAGAAGCAGCTAAACTGCTACAACAATAAGCTTACATTTAGGCAGAAAACAGAAGTACTATCCGTTGTACTGACCGTGGGTATGTTGCTGGCCTGTAAAATCTGAAGTGTGTCCTGAATATATCCCATCCTGGCCATATGAAAAGGTGGCAACCCTACCAATGGTCAGAGCATTCACCCAAAATCTGCCCATTTGCGGTCCAAGGCGTCCTTGTCAGGATGGGTCAAAGATGAACAGGTATTACCTGGGTCTACCTACCATGTCATGAAAGATAAATATTTGCGTGTACCTATGTGCGTGATGTGCAGCATGTGGAAGGTGAAAAATACTAGGGTAGTCCTCACAACCATACAGGTACCAGAGATATGTAGTGTATGCAATGTGTTCCCTTGACCGTGCCATGGACCATCAACCAGAGAAGGGATGGATGGAGTGTGTGGAATATGGGTGTGGGGGGGACGGGTAATGTAATAATTTGTAAAGGGGAGACTGTGTTGGTTACACAATAGGTGAACTGGAGGTGTATGAGGGAGTAGTGGGTGAATCAGAAAGAAACACAAAGAACAAACATACACAACCGCAATACAACCTGACAAGCCATACTGTAGAACACAATCCCACAAACATATGAATATTAAAATATGCAATACACATGTACAGAAACATCACCGGCACATACCCACATAATGGTCTGGACTGAACTGAGCCATGCAACTACAACACACCTGGATGCATAATTGAATACCCATCATCCCCTCTACAGCACACAACCATCCCCATTCCTGAACATCCACCAAATCCAGCCATACTCGGGCTGCTAGTTTGGCGCAGCCATGTCTGCACATAGTGACCACTACTCATATCTAGGAGGTAATTTCACCCTAGGCAGTGTCAGGATTGCAAACTATATATCCCTTGCATGTAAAACCCTATCACGTTTTTGTAAATCCAAAAAGATTGAAGGTTATTGTCTTGTTCAATTTTTGGATATCCCTTATGAGATAAGTATCCTGTATAAACATCAGACTTGGTATCACAGCACAATGTCCAGTCCTGTAGACATCTGGACACAAGTTGTATGTGCAGTAGTGGTTCACAAGACTGCTCAGCCTCCAGCCGGTCATGCAGAACCTCCTACCTGGGATTAAACACCTAACCGTGATGCACGGCTCCCCACATGAATTATCGAGAATATATACTTTACACATTTGCATAGTGGCAGTTGGATATAGGGTGATTAAGGCACTGACATAAGCAGGGTACCTCCTGTCCCACTTTGTGAGGGACAGTTCCTATTTGGGTAGGTGTGTCCTGACCAAGAATGATACAATGGCAAATGTCCTGTGATTGTAGGAAATAACTATGTACCATATTTCATGTAACAGTTGCCTAAAACAGTTATTTCTGTATGTAAAATACATAAATCTTACAAGAAACAGAATAAGCAACTAAACTGGTACAAGAATAGGTTCTCATCTAGGAAAATAAGTAAAGATCGAAACCCTGTACTGACCGTGGGTATGTGATGGCCTGAAAAATCTGGTGTGTCCCGAATATATCCCATCCTGGCCATATGAAAATGTAGCAACCCTACCAATGGTCAGAGTATTTGCACAATAACTGTCCAGCCTCTTAATCCCCCCTAAAACCAGTGACCTTTGGAGAAAAGGTGTTGAATGACACTGAATGAATAATGACAATAATTAAGAGTAATAGACGTTTTTAACTTCAGAAAATAAGTATTAATACATATGCTCTGAATCTGTCAACACGTTTCAAGTTAATGGTACTAATATTGTAAAAGCGTCCATTATTGTCCCGGAATTGACCTTGCCTTGTCCGTGTTACTGTTGAAATTAGTCCCTGAGTGGTTGAGAAGTCCGTACACATATGTACACCAACCAACTGTCACATTTATTGCCAGTACTGTTGAATACCTGTAGTGAAGTCATATATCCTAGCTGCCATCCATGCGGAATGTACCACGGATGGTGTAGTGGTCAAACCAGTGACTAAGGTGTGTCTGTGACATAATAATCTGGTCAGAGGTGGGCAAACCCCTGCGTCTGTAAACACAGGTAGAATGGTGACATTGGGACTAACTCTGTCCACGTGCTAATTCTGACTTTCAAATGGGTACAGGGCTGTTCTGGTCTCCAGTTGGACAAGCCTAAACCCAGATGACCACATGAACACCCTGACAATCAAACACACGTATGTGCCAGGACTATAAACTTTGGAGTTCTGAATATCCTCTGAGTGAGTAAACATGCAGCATGGGTCCAGAGCAGTAGGGAATAGGGAATGGCGCATGTGTAGTACTGCGGTTTTCCCAGCAGGAGAATGGATGCCTGCTGTGTAAGTGAAGGGTGTGTTCGGATAGCTATGAACCATGGGTATACATGTAAATGAAGCAGAACACCAATAGTGTAGTGGTTAGAGCATCCGCCTAACCTAAAGGTATTCCCGGTTCAAGTCCGACTATAGCACATATATTGTCTTGTGCAATGAATGTCGCTGTGCTATAAAGCCAGCATTTAAACATGTAAAGGTGAACGTGTGTTTCTTATGGGGCCATTAACCGGATTCTTTCAATCAAAGTGCTACTGTCATAATGAATAAGGCACATGTAAGCACAAAGATGCAGCAGTAAACATATGTAACTCACAGTAAGCATATGCGAGTGCGCCTGCATGGGTGTAAGCAACTCCCAGCATAGCAAATGTATGTTTTTATGTACAGATGTAACTTATATATATGTATATATACACACACACACACACACGTATATATATATATATATATATATATATATATATATATATATGTGTGTGTGTGTGTGTGTGTGTGTGTGTGTGTGTGTGTGTGTGTATAGATATATATATATATATATATATATATATGTGTGTGTGTGTGTGTGTGTGTGTGTGTGTGTGTGTATAGATATATATATATATATATATATATATATATACATATTTGAAGAATGAACTCTATAAGAGTAAAGCATACACACGGGTTGTGAAGGGAATCTAGAGCAACTAAGGTATTATATAGTGCTTGCAGCGTATGTCAGATAAAGCTGCCCAAGTGTGAGCAGAGCACCGTTATTCACACCAGAGGCAGGGTTCTACCAGTGGGCATAACATCGTTGAACTGCTACGTCTACATTACACACAGACGGAATGTAGTTCATGTTGTGACCACCTACACTTATAAACCGCAAATGGCCGTAATCCATAACACCAGGAAAGGCACGTATGTGCAAATATAAATGGCAGGAGACCCTGTGAATACACGAGGTGGTACAAAATGTGTGTAGGGCCCCAAACAGTATGGAGAGGGCAATGTGTAAAGGTGTGTCATGGCTGCGATATCAGGTGGATAATGGCTGTTACGCATGGAAACTCAACACGGGTGGGGTGGAGGAACTATGGCTTTGGGATTACGGATCCAGGAGTGCCAGGGTTGGTTGCGCCAGTTCCAATGGACTGCCCCGTGTAGGTCAGCTAGTACATAATAGGTATATATGCATACGCACATGCAGACAACAATATGTTGAAGTACATTCTCTGTAACACATGCACTCTATTTATTGACATAAATAGTATGAATGTCCACAGACAAACAAATACAGTTGCTGGAATAATAGGCTGTGCAGACGAGGAACAGGTCAAATGACACTGTATCACATCCCAATTACTATCAGTAATCCATACATGAACATATTGTGACATCTGTCCACTGTATAACATGCTAAATACCGATTACAAGATAACCAAAGCGAAGTGTCGGTGTCATAATGACGAAGGCAATAGTATGCTGGTGAAGCTTATATAAAACCCAATACACATGTGTAAGTGCGTATGGCCGGGAAATGTATTGGTCAACGGACACACAGATGTATACATATATATATATATATATATATATATATATATATATATATATATATATATATATATATATATATATCTAGATATGTTACTGTAGATATACACATGTGCATACCTAAGTTACGTTACAGCAATTATGGGTAACATATGTTCAGACAAGGCATATGTTAGTGGGAGGTCCAATAAACAAACGTCTACCTCCCACACCTCCCCAGCTAGGCTGTTGAGACATACAGACACGCAATAAAGGTAAATACACCGCTGCTTTTCAGACCACCAGCAGGAAACTACCAGTGGGAGAGATCTGCAAGGTCTACACTTTAAACATGGATCACGGGGTCCCTTGCGGGACACCAAGAATTTGCCTTGTAGGTGAACCTATGATGATTGACGTGACCAGGATGTAGCTGTACATGGAACAGTAGGTTGTGGAAGTCTGATTACACATGGGTTGACAAAACGTACGACACATGTCCCGACACGGGAAGAGTGGGCAGTGTGTAGGGGTGTGTTCATACCCCAGCTGCGCTCACAGTAAGGATGAGTGCTTTAGAGGGGTGTCAGGTAGGGGAATCATGGGTATGCAATAATGGGCCTAAGTGTGCAGGTGTTGGTTAGCAGAGATGCAGTAGGCCCGCCCCTTGGAAGTAATTAAAATTCCTATGTGGGTATAGCAGATGCCCATACCTCCCAAACCTGAAGAGTACATCTACTGGATAGTCTGTATACCATTGGGGGAACACACAGGGACTATATAAGTGAACTGAACCTGATTATCATGGACGTCCGTGATTACGAATCAGAATCTAACACAGTCCCAACTAAACCCTTCCAGAACTAGTGATATTAGGTGGACAGGTGGCGGAATACACGTAATGACTAATGACAACATGTATGAGTCATAAACAGCATGTACCTGGACAAATGTGAATGAATACATATGCCCTGGGACTGTCAATGTGTCAGGTTAATAGTACCAATCATCTAAATGTGTCCCTGAGGGTGTTATGCAGTGTCCCTGATACAGTGTTCATTCTCCCCCCATTCGTATGTGAGGTCTGCTAGTGATGGAAAGTGTATATTCCACCGATTACCTTAGGTAGATGATAGCATAATAGGTTGGGGTTACCACCTGTTCGCCTTTGCGAGGGACACTCCCCTTTGGGCAGTTGTGTCCTGCAAAATGAATGTTATTATGGCACAAGGCCTGTGATTTCGAGCAAATAATTCATATATTGTCTGTAGTGGTTGCATAAAATGATTATGTTGTATCTGAAACACCTAGATGTTATAGGAAACAGTATTAGCAACTATAATGCTACAAGAATAACCTTTATTTATGCAAACCAGTGAAGTAGTCTATTTTCTACTGGCTGTGGGTATGTGTTGCCTTGCCAAATCTGACATCTCTACATGTAGGTCCTATAGGGCTGCCACCTTTCCAAATGGCCAAAATGGGACCTGCTCCGTAGAGATGTCAGACGTACCAGGTCAGAACATACCTACAGCCGTGCATAGTACAGAACTATGCGTATTAGCACAAATAAAAGCTTAGTCTAGCAGCAGTCAAGTTGCTTATGCTACTTCACATAACATATAGAAGTGTCATATATACAATAACTGTTACATGCAGCTATTAGAGAAACGTAGAATATAATATTGTCCTGTAATCAGGACATTTGCTATGTCTAGATTATTTTTACATTACACATATGCCTAAGTAGGGACTGTCCCATGCAAAGTGGGACAGGTGTTAATCCTAAAGTCTCACCTTGGCCAATTTAAAAGGTGGAAAAACAGATGGATGTGGTTCCCAAAACACATTTACTTGTCTGCATTGCAGAGTATTGGTTCCCATGTATCGGCCAGATGGGAGCAGATTGTATGAGGAACACGCATATAATATAATGAACTCACTGGACAGGCCGCCGATTCCGTACAGTCGAACGCCATGCCGTCACCTAATGGTCAGCCATACCCGATACTGTAGTCATGTAGTCCGATGTAATAGGCATCACAAGGGATCATGCCCACCCAGCATGAGTGACAAATGCAAGCACCAGTGTCGGTGCATGTGCAAGTGAGGGAGCGAGCGGGTGTAAGGGTGTTTGGCTACCAGTATGCGAGTATTGCACTGTTAAAGAAATGTGGAGTCTAAACAAGTGTAAGAAACTGTAACCAGAGGTCAGCAGTGCTTAACACCACGCAAACTCACTCACAACTGCTCCCAACTGCTGCAATATGCCTCACTCCATATCCAATTGCCTTTTTCTGGCCGCAAACAAATAACCGTCCTTTGCAAGTGTTGGTAGCAACACCCTACACACACAGCTAATGTGAATTACCAATACACCATGGCAAATATACAGACAATAGACAGTACCACACACATACCATACAGCACAGTCATCCAACAGTGCAGCAATGTACCGGCAGATATGTCCAGACCACTGGTGTTTGCAGACCTGGCCGTCTTGTGTTTACTTGTGTGAGCATGCCCAGTATGACCATTCCGCATGTTGTCGACTGACATTGCCATCATACCTTCATGTGTTTGAGCATGCCCAGTATGGTCAACTGTATCGCATGTGTTACATGCCCAGGTAGTCAGTAATGTGGTGCCAACCTCTGCGTTGTACACTGATAGGTGGCATGCTGTGTCTGCAGGGTATCCATTGGTCATGTGGCATTAACTGTTGCTACATTTCTGCGCAGCACGGGGGGACATCTGACTGTATCCACATTCCTACACAGCACCAGGGGGGCACACCTGACTGTTACATGTGTACTTTGGGAAGGGGGGCACAGCTGACACTTGTACACTTTTCCTACTACTCTACTAGTACGTTAGGTACTCCATTTCAGTGTGTAGACCTACCTATTGTGCTGGCTAGAGGCATACCAGTGTACTCCAGATCTTAGCTTTAATGACCAACATATTAGTTTCAGACATCCTAGCCTTCACAACCTACATCCAACTGCCTGGCCTGCTGTAGTCTGTCTGTGTGTGTCTGTGGGGGGGGGGGGGTCATCCATTGGGCATATTCAGAGGCCATTGTACAGCATTTGTCTGTGTTGGTCTACACCTGTCCAGCTGGTTGAGACTTGTGTGGGCTGTATGGATACACATGATGCTCAGCCCATTACCCGCAGTTGGTTAGGACACACTGTGTACTACTGGCTACTATGGTGACCCCAGTATGTGCTACAGATGTCATGGTGCCACTATGGACGTCTACTGTCCGCTGCCTTAACATTCGGCCATCAAATTCCCTTGTATGCTCACATCCATACCATAGCTACAGGTAACAACACCTTCTAATACAACTGCCAGTTGGTAGGTTGATTGACTTACCTTGAGGGTGTGCCAGACCTGAGGATGGTGCTGGAGAGCTGCCTATGTCGGATGCACAGAGTGCACTTCCTATACATGGCTGAGCACAGGTAGTGTCATGTTTGGCATCCCTTTTACTGTCTGTGTGAGTCAGAGAGGGTGACATTCCCTGGGTACCTACTGTGTCAGTGCATATGCTATGCATTGCCTCTTTGCCAAGGCCAGGTCATACTGTGCACGCCTCCTTCTGCCTACTGGGTCTGGCTCAGGTAGTTCCTCCTCTGAGTCACTCTGTACCTGTACAGGCCTTGGCATTGGTGGGAGGCTGTGTGGTCCTGCCCCATGCTGTTCCTGCTGCAGCTGTTTCTGCAGGATCATATTGTGTAGCATAGTACATACCATAACAATTTGGGTGCATGTAGCCGGTGAATACTGCAAGGCTCCACCGGATGTGTCCAGATACCAGAACTATGACCTGAGCATCCCAAACACATGCTCAATTATATATCTTGCCTGTACGTGTGCCTCATTATGGTGTAGTTGTTCAAGTGTGTATGCATTTCTGATGGGTGTCATCAGCCACAGCTCCAGTGGGTACCCAGCATCCCCCACTAGGTGACCGTAGGGGATGTCCATACTGGCAAAGGTGTCGTACAGCTGCATCAGATGCCATATATCAGAATCGTCATAGCTTCCAGGGCAGCCAGCACACACGTTCAGTATAATGACCTGGGCATCGCATACGACCTGGCAGTTGATGGAGGGGGATGCCCCTGCAGTTAATGTAGGCCCTACCCCACTCACCAGGTGGTGCTTTGATGCATATGTGCATGCAGGCTATAGCACCCACTACCCCAGGGTAATCTGCCATTTGGTGGAAGAGACGCATATTGCTGGTCAACAACTCACGTGTGTTGAGGAAATGTACATGCTAACTGGCATGTGGTGACATGGCATCCAGGAACTGGTGGAATACTCTGGATGCAGATGCCTGTGAGATCCCCATGATATCCCCAGTTGTGCTTTGGGAGGTACCTGTGGCTAGTATACCTAGGCCTACACATACCTTGGTATCCACTGGGATGGGTTTCCCTCAGCCTGTTCAATGTGTCAGGTGTGGCCGGCACAGCTCAACAATCTGCTGTAGGAGGTCTCTGCCCACCCCATAGCGCTCCACTATCTCCAGCTCATGTAGCCCCTCCTGGGTTACCCTGAGTCTGTACAGTCTTCTCTGTCTCCTCACTGACGGTTGATCAGCAGCATTCACATCCTCACCACCCTCAGCCTCCTGCACATGTTGGTCTATGTTGCCTGCTGCAGCCCTTCTCATTTCATTGCATTGTTTTGTAAAATTTCCCCGCATGTATACACCGGTGGTGTAGAGTGTGGAAAAAACCCATGGGTATGGTGCTTGCTCACTTTATCGTAGTGTTCTGGGCAGGGCTGGGCCTGTAATCTGCTGATGTTTGCCCAGCTTGTTCACCTTGACTACTCTCCTACTGCTGTTGTCCTCCCAATTGCACTAGGCAGGTATAGACATACCCCTAGCTGATGCGTGCTAATGCAGGAGCAATCCTGAGACACAGGGCTCCAATGTACGTACAGGTTTGCCTGACACACCCCCCCCCATGCTTTCACCTATATTCGAGTCCTGCACCTGACTATCTATACACATACACTCTTGGGATCTGCATCACACCCTGGGGATAAACGTGATTCACTATTTTCCACCTTGTTTGCATAATATTGCCTTCTAATGCATAGTTACATGACCCTTACTGAGCCTCCACAAAAATAACCACTGCTTACTGTCGCTCAGATCCACACACAACTGGTTAAAATCACCTTACTTTCACCGTATTCAATGTTCCTTGTTCTTCCCAGCAATAAAACAACTGGTCGCTGCACGGCTCAAACCCGGGACCCTGCACACCAGAGAATACGTGCTTTACCACTAAGCCATGGCAGATATATATATATCTGAGGTTATCATGTACAGATCATCCAGTACAGACATTCAACAGTATAGGACATGTATTCCATCATGTAGATTTATGTGTGCTAATGTCCACATGCATATATATATATATATATCTATATATATATATATATATATATATATATATATATATATATATATATATATATATATATCTATATCTATATCTATATATATATATATATATATATATATATATATATACACACACACACATATACATATACACACATATACGTAGATATAGAATATATATCACAACAGTAGACCACGTGACAGCAAAGCATTAGACAAGAATGAAAAGGAAACCACATGCACCTCCTGCATTATGTACTGGTATTACTATCAAGGCAGGTATGTGTCTGTGCGTCACATGGGTTCAGACTGTATTAAGGGTAAGATTAGGGCTGCTGACATTACTCACCAGACCTATTGCCGAATGTATTTGTATGTCTTGCTAACCCAGTCTCTTGGCCAATTGTGACATTTATGGACACTATATAGGAAAACAACAAAACACGCTCCTCAACACATACTGGAGCTAGCCACTCACAGATACCAACACATAGGATATGACTGCCAAACACACACACCTGTCATGCCTTGGAATAGAGCACCTACCTGTCTATTCTATCATACTACAGCATTATGCAGTTACAGAACATGCTACTGAGATTACTGGGACACAACACTCCCAGAGGTGTACTTCTAGGTGGGTGACAGCATCAGCAATGGAAAAGTCAGTGACAGGGATTGTATGGAGTGTGAGCAGTCTAAAAGCATTATTCTGTCCTCAGGCAGACGAAGGCACACACACACACTCACACAGTTGGCATGGCTAGGATGAGAACACAGACCTAACTGCCTTATCACACTACAGCATTGCACAGTTACAGAATGCACTACCGAGATTACTGGGACACAGCACTCCCAGAGGCGTAGGTCTAGGTGGGTGACATCATCAGCAATGGAAAAGATGGTGATAGGGATTGTATGGAGTGTGAGCAGTCTAAAAGCATATTTCTGTCCCCATGCAGATGGAGATACACACACACACACACAGTTGGCATGGCTGGGATTGGAACACAGACCTAACTATCATATCACACTACAGCATTACGCAGTTACAGAATGCACTACCATGATTACTGGGACACAGCACTCCCAGAGGCATAGTTCTAGGTGGGTGACATCATCAGCAATGGAAAAGATGGCAATAGGGATCTATGGAGTGTGAGCAGTCTAAAAGCATATTTCTATCCCCAGCCAGATGGAGACACACATACACACAGTTGGCATGGCTGGGATTAGAACACAGACCTAACTATCTTATCACACTACAGCAATATGCAGTTGCAGAACACGCTACCAAAATTACTGAGACACAGCACTCCCAGAGGCATAGTTCTAGGTGGGTGACATCATCAGCAATGGAAAAGACGGCGATAGGGATTGTATGGAGTGTGAGCAGTCTAAAAGCATATTTCTGCCCCCAGGCAGACGGAGACAAACACGCGCCAGTGGTGTGATCAGGACAACTGCCTATCTATGGACCACTATTACAATACTACATAGATATGAGCTGCGCCACAGATGCTACACCTTTCAAGACTGTCAATATGACCTTCTAGGAATGCTGACATTGACATGGATGCTGGCAGTTACGATGTACATACCTGTGAACCAGTGTGTTCAATGTAGGAATCCATCCTGAAGTGGGGTATGGCCATCTGTTGACTGGACAGCCACTATCACTATACAGGGTTGCAATGGCCATGCCCATACACATAGAGGCACATAACCGACACAAGGTGTCACTGGGCATGCAAACACACTTAGTAGCACACGGATGTTTGGAATGCACTATGTGTCCATCTGCACAACGTTATACTGGGCATGCTCACACACTTAGTAGCAAAGGGCTGTTTTGTATGCACTCTGATTCTAAACACGGAAGGGCACAGTGGCCATGCTATTACAATTAGACGTGAACAACACATTGTAATGGACTCCAGTGTCGATAGTTGTCATTGTTAGCATGAACGCTGCACTACATATATCTGACACCGGTCTTCTACACAACATCTGCTGCTGTCCATCATCTTAGATGTACCAATCTAAACCTGGCACACTAATACCACCCATGGTGATGTCCTGCCAGGAGTGGCTACTTCGCCCATATAGTGCCATTCATAGATGAATGTCCTGAGACCAGGTTAACACCCTGACACCTAGAGGACAACTGCATTGTATGTGTATGCTAAATAGTGCTAGATGTGTAGCGTTCATAATCACAGCTGCCAAATGTAGATCCAACAATGGGGAATACTGACATCTGTGCAGTGAGGAACACCTGGCTGAAGGCTCAGTTGTGCACAATAGCACTACCATCGTATAACTCGGATACAGACATGTGGGCCATAATACCGTTACTGACTGCTCCAGGTGGTGGTGTCCCCACGTCCATGAAGGCCACTCACATGTACTGACCAGTACACCCTCAAAAGGCATCACAGATGTGTCAGGTGCAGATCACATTGTCAAAAGCTGCATTCTAGGATGTAGTCCTCAGACATCACCATGTCCTTGGACCAGCAACACACATCCATACATGTGGTAGAACATATATTAGTACAACACCATGTGACCCATGACCAGTAGACTGTACCTAGATCTACAGCAACTGTGCAGACTACCCATGTACTGACACAGTTGCTTCATGTGTTATGCAATGCAATGATACCACTGTTCATAACCAGGTTGGCTGTACACATAACAGGGGCCCTGGGTCATATACAGCAGTAACAGATGACTGTTGCTGTACACCAGTAAACACCCTCATGTTTGGATATGACATACATGTACCTGCCATTGATATGTACATGCCACACACACACACACACACACACACACACACACAACACATATGTACATAGTATAGCTGTTGCTGTCCTTCATGCAGACAGGTGGCTACAGCAATTACACACATGCACATGGAAGGTAGGTCCATGGCTGTTGAATGCTAACAGTACATAAGGTGTGATATCAATGTTGACTGAGTTAACATTCCCTCTGTACTGGTTACCCATGACAACTATCATATCATACAACAGTCCATGTGTCATGTATGTCATCACACTTGTCCACCAATTGCAATACCTACAAACATGGCTAAATGACTGGAATGTAGGACCTACACACATGTATATGTAGTGGTGTGCATTCAGCTACCATGCGTGTGCAGTAGCTGATGTTTGCAGGTGATGTGTCTTACTACAACATGCAGTTGCAATGCAGCCCCATCATTGCCAACTGTATATGGTGATATACTGACAGTACGGTAAGATGTACATCAGGAATGGATGGATGTGTGGACATAACTAAGTGGTGGGCCATCTTTGCAGATGGATGTTTGCTGAAGACAGCTCACAGGTGTGTCACAAGCCATCCTACCATAACATGTGCAAACAATAACTTATGTTTCTGTTAATTGAAGGGGAAGACATACAACCTATACAGTGGTCAGGGTGTCACTGACTGTAAATCACTTGACACCTGTAACACTTAAGACCTCCCGTGTGCATTTATCAACACAATTGCCAAAGGTAGCATCGGTACACATTGTAATGTGGGCAATACTGCTGCATGTCTGTCATACATATAAGATAGCAGGTGTATGATTTACAGTACTGCCATGTGTGTGTTACTCACACTCCTGTACACTGTTGTAGAGATCTGTAGATACTGCAGTGTAGAAAGCAAGATATAGGCAGGGGTGGGGTGTGTATCACACATATGTGAGCTATCTGTATGTGCATGACATAGGTGCATTCAATTGTGGATTTCACAGTGTGTGTGTGTATGTATGTATGGCTGTCTGGTCCATGGACTGAGGATGTATGTTACCATAGTGAACAGATAGGACCCCTAACCCCTCCAGGTGATGCAATCTACTACTCTGTTGATGCTGTCAATCTTAGGCATTACTGACTACCTGTACATGTTTATTCTCTGCGTCGCATCATGTGGGTGCACAGTACTGTAATGGTGATTACTGCATAGGCAGGGGTCCTCACCTCAACACTATCAAGTGTGTGTGTGTTACAGTGCCATTGACCCCGTTAGTGTGGGCGTGTTACTGTGTGTCTGAATACATGTGTGCGAATACCTGTGTGTGTGTGTGTGTGTGTGTGTGTGTGTGTGTGTGTGTGTGTGTGTGTGTAGTTGTGTGTTCTCATCCTGTAATGTAAATGTGTATTACTGCTACACAGTGAAGCCTCAAGCTATCAACTGGCCTCTACCCTTGTCATCAGCTAGACCGCTATGTAAACTCCCTGTCCCATGTAACTGTACCTTTGATGTCACCCGGTATGGATGTCACGCCTCTAGCCACTGTAGCTTAGTACACAGCTCCCATGCTCCTGGATCAGTAGATGTGTAGACATCTTTGGAATGTCAGCCTTTCTAACAGTGAGGTTGAAGCTACGAATAGCATGCTGGTATTGCCATACATACCTGTAAGTAGTCCACATTTACACATGGGAAACTGCAAACACTGGCACTCAATGGCACATGCAATTAGACCTGAAGGAGGGAAGCAGGACATCATTACCAACATGCTGTTGCTGTTGTTACCAAGACACATACTGTGAACAGAAAACAATGCATTCTAAACCTGTACTACATGGTATGTCTGCTGCATGTCAACAGTACACAACAATTGTAATCTACACTTATCTCCCTATTCTGCTCACCCTGTGCATCAGACCATATGAGCATGTCCCTGCACCGATGGTGTGGATGACAGGGATGCGGCACAGGCATCATCCTATGCACAGGTTGATAATGTTTGCCAGGGGCATAGGCTGCACCAGTGGATAACATCATGTGTATGGGTTAGGGCCTCTGATCTAATTGGCCATGTGTAGTTGCTATGCATGTGAGTGTTGTGGTACCCTACAGATGTTTCTGGTGTGTGCGTGTATGTGTGCACACAGTTCTGTCATGTGTCTGGCCTACACATGGGGTATTATTGACAGCTCCAGACGGTACAGACCAGGTTTTACAGCTCATGGTGTCTGGTCATGGCCACGTGACCTGTGCCTGCCAGGGGTTGCACGGGCACTACCAGGCAGAGGTGCAGATTGGGTACTGTCCAATGACAAATGTTCACTGGAACCATGTCCCCCATTGGGACCGTCCAGGGCCACGTGCATGTGGCCTGCTGTGTCCTGGTGTGGACAGCACAGAACCAGCTGCACTGCTGCTTCTACCGCCACTATAGGAGTGGGCATGTGAGGTAGCTCATTCATGTAGACCTGCACCAGGTGACATAGCTGGCCTACATCCACGTGCCCTACGCCTCACTCCTACCAGATGTTCCAGCACAGACAGCTCACTCTCACGGATTGTCATGCCATTGTCAAGGATTCCAACCATGTCACCCAATTGTCTGTCAAAAACCTCAGCAATCTGCTGTTGAGTATTTGCCAATGCCTGGATGTTGTCATTTAAAGAACGGATAGCAGCTCTCTGAAGCCTCTGCCCTTCTCTGTTCTGCTGTTCAGCATGTGCCTGTGCCACCATTACAGCCTGAAACATGCATCTGGTGACACCAGCTGCTGCGCTCTGTCCTGCAAGGGCATGTCAGCCAGAGGTCTTCCTACAAGCAGCACTGGCCACATGCCTGTGTGGCCCATCTCCAGTCATTTGCCTGACACCATGGTGTGAATACACACCTTCCATAGCCACCACACTTTCCTGTTCCAAGCTACCACAGGCTAACTATACTTCCTCTATGGCCACTGGTGATGGGGTATGTGTTGGCATGAGATCTGTGTGCAGGGATGAGAAGGATATAGGTGGAATGGCAACAAATGGCACAGATTCAGCCCCTGACAACCCTGCCTGTGCCTCAAGCATATGTTCATCATCACTGCTAGAGTCTGTGGGGACACTAACATCAGATGGACTGCAGGAGGGTAATGCACCTACATTACCTGTGAAGGCAAACAAAGACTCTACATTACAATACAGGCGCACACACACACACACACACACTCACACACATACACACACACAGACACACACACACAGGCACACACACACACACACACACACACAGATACACACATACACATACACACACACAGACACATACACATGCACACACACACACACACACACACACACACACACACACACACACACACACACACACACACACCATGCATGTGATTTGACAGAAGGCATGTGATACAGCAGACGGCATGCAGCTCAGACAATAATAGTGGTAGTTATCATACATCCCTGGGTTGCACACAACAGCAAGCATGTGTCATAGCAGAAGCCATGCATTTCACACAATCATGGTAGTAAGCATGCATCCCTGAGTTACACCATGTGGACCAGTGCAGGTTAACAGTACACATGGCTGATGTGTGGCATATGACCTTGACATTAACATGTAGTATGACATGTAATCTGCTGACGTGTGTATTGACATGCATACATGTTTAACACAATGGTGTCCTGTCACATATACAGTGGGGTAATGGTGTCACATTGCAGTGTTGTCTGTCCGCCCTACAGATAAAATGCACATTTAGCAGATGTGCATGACCATTGAAGGGTATTATGAGGCATCTATATTGCTATACAGTGTGAAGTACAGACACAGTGCCATTGCATGAAATCATGAGGCGTCTCTATTGCTATATAGTGTGAATTACAGACACAGTGCATAGCCATGACTGCGTGCATACACAATACATATATACTGTGGATTGTGACCCACGCCACTGAGGTGTATACACAGTAAATCATGATGTGGAATGTGTGACACAGGTCACCGAAGGACAAACGGATGACATCCCTGCACATCTGCAAGCATATTTTAGCTGCCTGGCAACCATGTCCACACATGGCAGACTTGTCAATACACCATGTCCCACATGACATTTGTGTACCACACACACGGGATGCGCAGCTGAAAGTGATGTCCAGCAGCAGCAAGGGAAATTTACTGTATCTGTGGCCTGATGTGGTTGCCTGTGTATGTAAGTGGATGCTGTACAGGTCACTACTGTCATGCTGTGACACAGTCAGGAAGTTCAACACATCTTATGTGGTCGAATGAAGTTATGCCTCCACAAGCTGTGCACAGTCTTGTAGGGTGTCCAGTGTTCCACATCTGCAATATAACCATTCAACAAAGGCTATAGTTGGACCATGTGTAGCCAATGTACAACAGAGTGTACATACAAACACATCACATCTACTGTGTGTTGCTACATGTCTCTGGCCATCCTCCATGGCCATGTGTGAACATGTGTTGGCCAAACTGTTGTGATGGCTGTCTATCTCACATGTCTGTGTTGTCCCATATGACATACACCCATAGATGTCATATACTCCACTGTCCACAGGGTTATGCAGACAAAGGGTTGTATGTTTGGTATGTGGGGTATGTTTTATGGGATAGTGAGACAATGTTGCAGCCGGCCCACTACATGTCATAAACATGTCAGATGGCACATCACAATGTGTGCACTCATAGCAGGGGCATAATCCACAATGGTGAATCTTGTGGGTTGCCCATACTCCAGCTCACTGTGTAGTACTGTTTGTGTACCTCACATGTGTAGTTCTGATGTATAGTACATGTTCCTACATTGAACAACACCTCCACCGTTGTATGCACAGCTGTCCACACATCTAGCAATGACAGTTTCTGAGGTTTCATGTCAGTGTTTCACTTAGTTTGTAAGTACTGCACTTGGGTAGCCAGTGTGATGGATTGCAGATGCGACCTGTATATTGTGACCAGACCGTACATTATGTGCACATGTGTTAACTGGCCACATGGCAAATAGATCTGTGCATTAACATGCCTGATACTTATAACTGTCTCACCTGCAATGGCATGCTGTCTCAGCGGAATGCCAGAGGTACCTATATAGGGGTGACACAGCAGTATGATCATTATCCATGCCTGTATGACAGCTACAGGGTGCAATGTGCATGTTAACACATTCTCCAGTACAATAGGATATACTATGGAGTATGCACATGTGTGCATACACAGAGTAGCATACTATAGTATGCGGCATGTGTGTATACATGCCTTGCGTATGATGTTACATTACATATTGTACAGTGACACTTGCAACTATATGGGATATAATAGTTACATGTTCAGTAGTGACTTACCAGGCAACTCCAGGCTCGGTGGTTGAGAGGCACCCACCTCCACGATGTCAGCTAAGGTTTGTGGATGCTGTTCTGATGGTGTCCCCAGGTTGGCCAGTAGCTCCTCGGTACATGTGAGTGGTGGCTGGCTAGGTGGCCCACCACCTGTTGCACCTTGTTCCCTGGCGATAGCATTCACATGCTGTTTCACACATCTGATCAGGTCTGTGCAGTGTCTGTGCACCTGCTATGTGTGGTTATGGCCACCCACATCATTAACCCTTCTGCAAAGTTCCTGCCACAGGTCATCCCGCTGCTGTGCATCCTGTGGCACATGGCTAAACAGGACATCATAGTTGTCTTGGAGGTAAGGTATAAGGGCCTCATCCTCCAAGCAGGTATAGGCTGAGAGCTGTGCTCGTGGCATATCTGGAAGACATAATGATGGAGACAGGTCACAGTATCTCAGAGATGCACAGAGATACAGCTGCACATACATGTGTATCACATTTATTACATGTAAACAGTTGTCTTTGCAAATCTTCATGACACTGACACCACTGACATGTTTGTGTCACACACATGTGACACCCAATGGGGATTGGATATTATCACCATATATGTGTGTCACCTGATTACATTGCTCATACTCCATGTGGATGCTGTCTTGATGTGGACATGTCTGTTTGCCTGTACTGGTGTTCTTTCCTATCAGCACATGCCTGGATGTGTCCACATTAATGCTGTTGACCTTGATGCTGTGTATATGTCACATATAAACATATACACTGCCTTAACGGACATGACCTGTGACAATGCAGACATGCACACGGAAGCCTTTACATGCATGTGTTTTGCCATATACATCTACACGGCACTGTACAGCAGTTTAACATCCTGCCACGTATCGCCTGTGTTGCACATGTGATACACATGGGACACTGGCTAGCCTGATGGTATTTGCAGGGATAGTTATCAACTATAGCATGTACGGCTAAGGTCATGTAGTAGTCTGTATGCCCTGGGCCATGTATGAGCCTAGGATGTAAGGTTACCTAGCTATAGCTGACAGCCATGTTTCCGGCTCCAGGTGAAGCAGTGCCACATAACTGATCCACATGGTTAATGATACATCTACCATGCGGTCATCACACCATGTCTGACAGAGGTGAAATGTGCAGCTTTGCTGGACAGGGTTGCGTAGTATGGCATGAGTATGTAATGTGTATGGCACAAGGATCTGTCCAGTATGTGGCGATCCTTGTACTAGGAAGGTGGATGTCCATGACGTATGTATTTCAGATCAGGATATGTACATGTAGCATGTCCAACATCACAGTGTTGGACATGTCTTTTTGCAGGGTAGGCATCATGCTACATAGTGGAGATGAGGATTGTGAAGGCTGGTGTCGCCCATCCAAACATGGGCAATACCCCTTAAAGGTAATATGTGATCCAATATTCGTCACTTGAGTGATGAGTATGGCTGTACAGTGATCTCCATGTTCATGGATGGCACCCTGTTATGACTAGAGTTGCCTCTTATGACTAACTAATAGGCTTGGTGACATCACTAGCTCAAGGAGGTCAACTGCACAGCAGCATCCCTTACACACAGTGTCCATTATGTTGACCACTGACTAGGTGGTAGTTCATGGGTACAGAGTTATTAACCTAGCGGTGACAATGCAATATGCAGTTGTCAGATTGTGCACATATGTCACACACCTCACCCACAAAGCCCATTCTGTATGTTGTCCACAACACTTAGCCAGCTATTGCTCCTAGGTCATAGCCATTCACATACTTACATAGGCAGATGCCTCCCATTTGTCTGTGTGGTATGGGCAACAATGAGGGGGAGTACAACGAATTAACCCTGTTTTACTGTAGCTGCCACTGGTGTGATATGCACATATTACTGAGACACCTTTTGTAGTGTTGGTTCTGTCAACAGTCCACTGGCAGAACACTCCTTTGACATACAAAGGTACATCTAGTATACTGAGTGTAGGTGGAACACAGTATGGGTGACGATGTCCTATGACCTGTCGCAGGTATGATATGCAGTGTGAAATCATTTGTACTGTCATCTACATCTGTACTGCTAACAACATATATGTTGATTAAGGTTCATGGACTTTCAGACCAGACTCAGCAGGGTAGTAGTGCAGTGCCTCCCATTATGAGTGGTTTCTCCACTTTGTGGGTTGTGATAACTGTTGGTGTGCACCATTCAGTGTTTTCACAGACTGACATGAAGCTATGTTTTACATGATGTGTATGTGTAGAGCAAACTGTTTTGCCATATGTGTATGATACAACCAGCGATGTGGACAGGTCCCATGCAGCCTGAGTGCACTTTGTACCATCATAGTTATGGTTACAGGGGCTCTGTAGTGTTCATGGATATGTGATTGTGTACCTGTTGGGGGGGCAGTGTGTTTATGTTATCCAACACCCTATCTGTATTGCTTATTCATGCTCAGCACTTGTTCAGAACATGTAAGCACTTCATGAGCTACTAATTACTATAGCACTCAATCTTCCTCATTACCTACATATAAACACTGTTTGTACTTACATTTCCCAGTTGCTTAGAGTAAAACAGCTCTTGTATACACTTTCTTCACATATCTAGTGGGAAATAGTTAAATATTCAGGCATGTCCAAGTGTCAATTCCCAGTGTTATTGCCTGTCTATATGATGAATATGGGCATCATGAGGCAATATAGAAATTGTCTCGTATACACAGTTAATACTCCCCTCCTAACATACAACACTACAACCTGTGGGAGATGCACATATCTAACCATGCTGGAGGTAAAACTCTCTCCAACTCAGACTGAACCTGAAAATCATGTGGGGATGTTAAACGTTTGCACCACACCACACTCATCTCATAGTCTCACTAGATCTCCACCACCACAGGCCACACATAGTAAGACTACAACATTTGCGGAGCCTCTCAATACTACTCTGTCTAGGCAACAGAGAATTCCAAAGCAGAAACACAGGCAGCCCCCATCACCCAACACAACACCAATTACTTATAGCCCACAGACTCAGTGTGCCCATCAACCACAGCCAATAGGGCGATATAATGTACCCAACACACTAGTCATAGGTGACTCTATAGGCAGTCACACTGATGTCCCACTCAGCAGGCTGCACAAGGTGATAGTTACTGTCAGCTGCCTGTCGGGTAACAGGATCCACAACATAACCTGTGCACTCAGGTCACTCCTCAACAGGTACAATATAACTGTGTCATTCTCCATGTTAGTGTGAATGCCCTGAGATGTACCTTCCTGGACTACATGTAAAGAGACATGGAATAACTCTCCGATCTTGTAGTCCAGGCAGGTATCGCCCTAGCCCTGAGTAGCATTTGGCCATCATCCAGACTGATAATGCAGTACAAGGACAGAATTATTTACTTCAACAATTGGCTATGCTTCTGGTGTCATTCCAAGGGTATCCGGTATCTGTCTGCTTTGAATGACATGGCCGACAGAACACGATGCTTTGGCACAGATGGCCTGCACCTCTCGGCCCTGGGATTATGGATAATGGCTAAGGCTCTTGCTGCTACTATAGTGTTTGTTTTAGGCACGGTTCAAATAACATATTTACCACCATAACAGGAACAGGCAAGCAAAACCTGAGGGTAATGCTACTCAATGCTTGACATCTTCATCTCAAACTCACTCACCTGAGGCACTCCTTGTAATGGACCACTTCAATATCTGTGCAGTGACTGGGACCTGCTTCTAGGCTCCTGAGAGCACCCCTGCACTACCAGGCTATTACTCATACCACACCTTCCAGTCATGTAACCAGGACTGAAACACCCACAGCGGAGGTGTGTCCATATTTCCCAAGGATATCCACACCTCCAGGCTGGTTGCTTAGCACAATGCATCAGAGGTAATCCAAGTGCAACTAACTCTGCCCATAACTGCTATACAAATTGTAGCTTGCTACAGATTTCACACCATACCCCACGGTTAACGGTCCTCACTTCTTGGTGTACTGGAAAGTAGGGTTCAGACAGACACTACTGATGTGCGACTGACACTAACCCACCATTAACTGGGATACCTACTCATGTACCGACACATTAGGCCAATGCTTTCTGGGATTCATAACCTCCAATCACCTGGATCAACCTATCCACACCACCACCAGGGCCAACAATATCCTAGACCTGGTCATTACCAACATGTGTGACTGGTGTTCCACACCTGGGGTTATCTCCTCGTTGGTCAGATCCGAACATATGCTAATCACCCTTGTTATCCACATCCCGGCACCACACCCTTTACGGAAAACACAGTACAATATTTCTACAAAGCCAACTTCAGGCTTCTTATGAAGCAGTAGTAAACATCATGACAGCTGTGCAGATGGACAATACAGTTACAACCGCTGAATCATACACAACTGCACTTAATTAGCACTTACATGACTGCATGAATCATGCTATCCCAAACAGAGCCATGATGGTACCCACCAGAAAACGGATGCCACTCTGGTGGCCCACTGCCATGGACATAATGTACAACAGAAGGAGGAGACTGTTGCAAAGTAGAGTACAATCCCATGAGTGGAGGAGCTCCCTGGTCAGCCTCAGTAAGAATCTGAGATCCCTTATCACATCCTCCAAAGCTAGCTATGTAAACATTACCACAACTAATTCCAAGGACTACCACAAAGCATTCTAGAGTTATGTCACTACTCTCGATGAGGATACCCACATCTGCTCTGACATATAGCAGTGAGGCACGAACATTACAGAACCAACTGATATTGGCAACATCCTGGCAAATAGGTTCAGTGCTAACTTTACACTCCTCTCACACCCAAAGGGCCCATATCTATACAGGAATGAGGCAGAGTCCCTGCGATCACAACTACGCAGTTCAAAGCTGCACTCTCTAAAGCCATTAACACAGCATCCATGTGACCGTACAACATCCCAGGCTGCGATTTCCACGAACTTCAGAATGAAATGGCTCCCCACCTGGGCACCATATTCACTAATAGCCTTGCATCAGGCATTGTGGCCCCTGAATGGCACACAGCAACAGTCATCACACTCCACAAAGGTGGTGCCACAATGGACCAGGTGAACTATTGCCCTATACGCCTGACTAGACTGTTCTGCAAGGCTATGGAGCACATCATCATGGATCTCATTCACAGCAACATTGGTGGCCTCCAAACCTTTGAATCCACCCAGTTTGGATTTGTTAGAGCCAGACCATGCCTCCTAAACCTGGTGGAGTCCTTTGAGACAGTTACCAAGGCAGTAGATGAGGGAAAGGAGGTCCACACAGCCTACCTTGACCTCTCAAAGGCTTTCAACACCATTCCCCATTCTGGCATTGTCAACATACACATCCACCTGCACATTAACCCCTACGTCACGAGATGTTATGCAAAGTGGCTCATGGACAGAACCCACACAGTGAGGGTAGCATACCCTAGTTCCTACTGTAAATCAGTTACAATTGGTGTCCCCCAATCCTCGGTCATAAGGCCCCTCATGCTCTGTATATGCTTCTCTGAGGTACAGGCTAGCACAGGAGGACTTACCCTGAATAGGTTTGCAGATGACTGCAAACTAGGGGCCATGATTGATTCCCCAACTGATACAGACACCCTCCATAAGGGTGTCACTGGGACGGATACCTGGTGTCAATAACATAGCCTCAAGATGCATGCCACAAAGTGTATAGACATCTGCTTTGGATTACACCAATCACCCACGGACTATCACATAGGTGGTAGCCCCCTACATACATAAGACGTAATAAGGTATCTTAGAACCCAAGTAGATAGCATTCACTCCTTTGATAACCATATTTCCAAGGTGGTGTGGATATCCTTCTACATGGCCACCCTAATCTCTAATGGGTTTGTAGCCAGAACAAAGGCAGCCATTGTGCCTTTCTACTCATGACTTATGAAACACATTAACGGGTACAACACCCCATTTGGGATGTACCTTACGAGACAACAGCAATGGCTTTAAATGCCACAACATTACCACACCAAAAGGAATATTGACCTCCGAAGGATGATGTATGCAGCCCAACTACAGAAACCCCAAATGTACTCATTTGCATACCGCATACTCAGAGGTGATATCTGCTGAACATACAAGGCCCATGTCCAAAACAATATTGATGGATATGCTCCACATAAGCAAAAGCCACTGAGAGCCACATGCTCTGGGATATGTACCTACATGCAATGATGACTAGGATGTGTTGGAGGGATACATTCCTGACCCAGACACTCACCATTCTTTGGAACATGATTCCTATGTACATCAGGCAGGGACCCTCACTAGCACTCTTCAAGAGATACCTCGATGGGTGGATGGGAGACAGACATGTACACCAGGGATCACTACAGTGGCTCTGCTGTACATAGGTGCAGGAAATGAATGGCTCTGCTGTTCACAGGCACAGGACACTAACCTAGGGAGGTGCCGCAAGTAAAAACACTGTAGCTAGGCTTACGAATGGCCTTGGTCAGACAGCATAGTACCTAACTATGAACCTATGAAGCTATTACATGTCCTTTGTGCATGGATAATTGACTAGCTCTTCCATTTCAATTAGCTATCATGCTGCTACACTGTCTGGTGACTACAAGTCATATGTATCCTGTTATTGTGTATTGTACATGCCAATAGACATACCTGATGTTTGCATAACATAACAGTAATTCTAGGTAAAATGTTAGACATATCTACCTACAATACTGTACATTTCACATTTTTGCCACAATATCCCACAATGCAAATCATAATTGCACAGCAGGACCACCTTAGACATGTTATTCTCAGTTATACGCCCATACATATGCCTACTGTTACAGTATATCAACATATACTATCCCCTGTTATGGCACTTACTTTTTGGACAAACCCTACCACTGACAGCGACTGAAGTGGAATTGTTGTGTTTAAAGTCCTTATATAGCATCCCTTGTGGTGTATGTGGTGTTTACCTTGTGGCCCACAGCAGTACACACAATTTCTACTAGCATTACTATGCTCAACAATACATCACTACATAATACCTTTTCCCACTATAT
Organism: Protopterus annectens; assembly: GCF_019279795.1. Classification (NCBI taxonomy): domain Eukaryota; kingdom Metazoa; phylum Chordata; order Ceratodontiformes; family Protopteridae; genus Protopterus; species Protopterus annectens. The sequence continues at coordinate 751,530,286 of NC_056727.1, forward strand.
GCATTGCGTACACTTTAATTAATACAGAACAGGTACTACATACACTAACATACTGAGTGTTCTACATACCTTATTAGTATCCCGAGTTGATGATAATATAAATCCTATTTGTTTTCTGTTGTAAAGTTTTTCTTGTATGTACATACGGTTTGAATGTATGACAAGGTATCCTTTTATACTTAGCTATCAGTAACATGTGGTATCCTGCCACCAACTGATGTTCTGGAGTAGATGATTCCATGCACATCAGCTGTGCAACTACTCCATTAGCCAATGACATGGCAACAGTGGGGTATAATTGAATACTCCACTTGGGCATGGTCCTTTTGCCCTACCTTCGAGGAAGATGGCCTGGATGTGTTGTTTGTGATGAATTGCAACAGCTATATGGAGACACACAGAGATATATTAATTTCATGGCCCCCATGAATTGTGTGTAATGGCTAGAGGATGTAGTTCTACATGTGAGTGCAGCTGTTATATCAGCCATCTGATACGGGATTATTGCAATCAAACCTTGTAACATTGGCATCTGTTCCATTGTACAACAGCAACAATTTCACATAGGGCCATTATGGTGTGTCTCTCACAAGGTATGTTAAGGCTTCTGCAGACGTCATGGAGTGAGTGGATGTTTGTGATGTTATTACAGTCTGTATTGCAATTGTTTCAGGTGTGGGGGAGATGTAGGTGGGTGTACATAGCAGATGCAGGTGTGTAGGAACTGCATTTATACATATTCGATATGTGTGTGAGGGCTCATTCCCTATTTGAAGACCTATCCTTTAGTAGACTAATACTATGGTTATTGCAGGCTTATTCATTAAGCCATTGTTAATTGGTTCCTGTATAGCACGCAGTTGATGTTGATCCTTCAATCCTTTTGGAAATACATCGGTATGTAATGAAATGTTGCTACATGAAAGCTGTCTCGTGTATTTCTGTCACAGATATATGCACTCATTGGAGTTGTGTTGGTGACTGAACCTCTTTGGCTTGGGTTGCCACCTTTTCAAATGGCCATAGTGGGACATTTGCAGGACACACATCAGATTTTAGAGGCCAGCACATAACCACGGTCAGCACAAAGTATAGAACTTTACATATATGCCTATATAAAAGCTTATATTCTTGTAGTGGTTTACTTGCTTATCCTGTTTCTTGTTACATGTAGGTATTTTAGACACAGATGACTATTTTATGCAACAATTACATTAAATATGGAACATATCAAACATCTCGAGATTGTAGGACATTAGTATTTGTACTCATTTTGGTCAGGACACTACCGCACATAGAGGGACTGCCCCTCGCAAGGTGGGACAGGTGGTAACCCTATCTTTGGCTCATGTCCATAGCACATATTTGTAATAGTGTATAGATATATATACTCTCCATATCCTTTGTTCATAATGCTCGGTCGTGGCGGAATGTGTGATTGCTATGGTCCATGTTATGCACATATTTGAAGACTTCAACCGCTGTATACGGCATACCCACGGATTCAGGAACGCACAAACTTCCAACGACCATATTACCATTCCCAGACTCCCAAACCCCCAATACCAAACACTCAAACTCGTGACAGTCAAACACTCGGAACTAACACAAACACAGAACACAAACACGCACACACAGACACACTGCTACCCATCACATCCAAACAAACCATCCTACACTACGTATGGCCAGATGGCCATGCCCCCATACACACCCCATGTGGGTGGCTGTACCCCTCACACCACACCTACTGTAATAATCTACCTCTGAGATAGCACAAACAGACACACAAAGCAAACCCACACACACACACATTACAGTCCCCCGGAAACACACACCACACTCAGAACACACACTTACACACTACAGCAATCAGAAACACACGTAAACACAGCACCTACCTGGACCGCAGCACCAGAAGCACTAATTAAATGTCCCTTAACATTGTGATAATAGTATTCGCGGTTCTAGTGTTCCGGTACTGTGGTCTTTCAGTCTTTAAGCCTCGTGATTACTAGTGTCGATATGTAAAGCATTCGGTATTTGGTAGTATCCTATTTATATGTACCTCCATGGTTGTGTAGATGTTGTTAACCTATCTGTATATTTGCATATATATGTATATCCATATATATCGACATATATCTCTCTATCACCCTTTCTCTCTCTATATTATACATATATATATATATATATATATATATATAGAGAGAGAGAGAGAGAGAGAGATACAGAGAGAGAGAGAATACACCTTTCGTTGGGTACATGGTGGTGTATACTATTTCCTGAACTCCACCCTTTTGTGTTTTAACCTGTCACAATACACACCTGCCACTGGTACATCTTAGGTAGCTTAGTGGTAGGTTATTGTGAAGATTGTGTACATGGTTTTGTGTTCTACTTCTGGCAGTGTTCGTTTTACCTCTCAGAGCAGGCACTATTAGTACAAGGGTAAATAACGCACATTTCAGTGGTTCTGGGCAGCTTTGCTCGTGATCTACATGATATTCAGCAAAGGTTAGACCTGTGTTGCGCATATCAGTGTAGTCATGTTTAAACGACGCTTACCAGCACTTACCGGCACAAAAACCCACTAACATGTGCTTAAGCATGCTCTAATGACCTGCATCCAACATCCATTATTCGGGACATCAGAATTACGTAACAGCCCTTGCAGGTCATGGAACCAGGACCATGCACGAGACAGTCAGTGGCTTTACCACTGGGGCATCTGGGATATGTACAAGTGTTATGGTGTTTAGTATGTAGACTGTACTACAGCTGTTCCTCCATACTGCAAACAAATGTGTAACTCAGTTAGTTTACATATGGATGATACCTATTAATGGTATGTCCAAGTGATGCTTAATGGATGTGCTCCAGCTATGGGAATCCATGTCACAGTGAGCCACACACTGTAATTTGCTACACCTTGCCACAACCATAACTGGAGAATGCTAGGGTGACAGATACCTGTCATGGGTACTCCCCATTCTTTGGAACTACATCCCTGATTACATTATATGGAGCCCCTCATTAACACACCAGGGAATCCTTGCAGAGTGGGTGGGGAACAGTGGTTACACCCCAGGGATCCCACAATTGGCTCTGCTCCACAGAGGGACAGTTAGTTAATCAGTGGGGTGGTGACAGAAGACACATTTTGGCTAGGCTTATGAATGGCCTCTGACAATTAGGCATGTACCTACCGATGTACCTAGGAACCTGTACATACAGTATCAACACATACTGTTAGCTTAATTTACTGCTCAGGTGTTGATTTACCTTGTGCCAATAGCTCTTGTGTGTGCAATAGTTGAGGGCTGCCTATGTAGGATGCACACAGTAGACCACCTATACATGACAATTTACAGGTGGTCGTGTGTGTGTGCCATCCATTTTACTGTGTGTGCAGGTGGAGAAGGGTGTCAGTCCATAGGAGCCTACCAGTGTATGTGCTATACGTTCCCTCTTTGCCAAGGCATGGGCATATTGGGCACACCTCGGTCTGCCTACTGGGGCTGGCACAGGGTTTTCTTGGTCTGAATCCCTCTGTGCCTTTGGCGCCCTTGGCAATTGCGGTGGGCTGTGAGAGCTTTCACCATTATGTCCCTGCTGCAGCTGTTTCCGCAGGATCATATTATGTAGCATGGCACATACTATGAAGATGTGGGCACACATGCCTGGAGAGTATTGCATGGCTCCAACTGATATGTCCAAGCAATGGAACTGTGATTTCAGCATCCCAAACACACGCTCTATGATGATTCTGGTTTGTGCGTGTGCCTCATTATGGCTTTCTTGCATGGGTGTGTGTGCATTTCTGATGGGAATCATCATCCACAGCTCCAGTGCATAGCCAGCATCCCCCACAAGGTGGCCATATGGGATGTCCCCCCTGACAAATACCTGGTACAGCTGTGAGGCATGCCAGATGTGGGAGTCGTGGTAGCTTCCAGGGCTGCCAGCACACACATCCATGATAATGCCCTGGGCATTGCACATGACCTGGCAGTTGATGGAGTGGTATCCCTTGCGGTTTATGTAGCGCCTACCATGCTCACTGGGTGGTGACTATGTATGTGCGTGCAGTCTATTGCACCCAGTACCTCCGGGTAGTCTGCCACACGGTGGAAGAGATACATATTGCTGGCCAACTCCTCCTGAGTTCAGGGGAAGTATATATGCTCATTGGCATGTGGTAACATGACATCCAGGAACTGGTGGAGTACCCTGGATGCTGATGCCTGTGAGATCCCCATGATATCTCCAGTTGGCCTTTGAAAGGTACCTGTGGCTAGTATTCTCAAGTTTACACATACCTTCATGTCCACTGGGATGGGTTCCCCTCTGTTGTTTCTGGCCCTGAGGTGTGGCCGGCACAGCTCAACAATTTGCTGTATGATGTCCCTGTCCATCCTGTAACACTCTACTATCTCCATATCATCTAGCTCCTGCTAGGTTACCCTTGGTCGGAACACTCTTCTCCTCCTCCAGTGCCTGAGGTGGTTGTCAGCATCATCCTCCACACCACCTTCAGTCTCCAACACATGCTGATGAATCACAGCTATGGCAGCTCCCAACATGTACATTGTAAAAGTTCCCCGTCTGTTTACACCAATGGTGCAGTGTTTGGGAATACACGAGTGTGTGCGAGGTGCCTTCACACTTTATACTATTGTGCTTTGGAAGCTGATGATGTCATAGGGTGTGTATGTACAATCTGAGCTGCAGGGTATCTTACTTATGTGTTTTACCGCAGATACCGCTATTGTGGTGCCTTTGGTGTTGAATTACATTTAGCTGCCATGGATCACCTCTTGCCCTTGCCTTCACTTTTCAAACCAATTCCCCTCCCATTGTCAGGCATGCATCCAGCAGCCTGCTTTCTTGTTTTGTACTTTCCCATCGCAGGATTGTGTTGTGAAATGTGTTCTATAGCCGATCTACTGCAGGTTTGCTTTGCTCTGCTGTGACAGTTCTCTTTTCTTTGCATTCCAGCACCTCCCCTTTCCTGTGTTGCAGGTTGCTACTAGCAGCCTTGTTAGCTACCGTTAATGGCCCACTGTGAGTTAATAGGTGTTAATTACTCAGTTGTACTCCAATTACCCTACTGCAGCATTTCCTTATTGTCTTCCTGTAACCTTCCTGTTTCAGCTGTGGTGCGCACCACATGCAGCCATTTACCGGATTTCGAGCACATTGTCATCTGCATACACATGCCCTTTTGGTCACCTTGTGTGCTCTCAGCTAAGCAAAGCTATGGCTACATCCACACTCCTATCCTCCTGCGGCTTTGCTTAGCAATGGGCAAACCAGATTAGCAATGCTCCAATGTGCTTAAATCTACGGTGGCACACCCCTCTGCTGATGTCATCAGGCCACTCCTCGGTGTTATACTGCTATGCTGTGTGGTAAAGCCTTATGCTGGAAAGGTGTTTGCGATTCAGTATTACTTGTCTCACTTGCATGGCATTGACTACTAATTCATAGTTACCGCGCCAAACACTGTCACAGACCCTTAGCAACCCTTGCGCCTTGGTTGTGGTGTGGCATGCATACCATTGACTATTATGGTGAAATCATGATTTGTGTTACATTGCAATTTTATGACATCTGTATATATTTTCCTTGTGTTCCCATTTGCGCACACATGCCCTACAGTTGTACTTTGCGTTAGTGTGGCCATGACATTAAATGTTATTTTTATGTGTTGTGGGTGTTTTTTTTATGCCAGTGGCTGTATATTTAGCCATTGGCATATGTTAACTTTGTAATACGTAAGTTTGGTCCGCTTTCATGGTTCTGATATTCTGTTTGAAAAAATGTAAACCATTTTTTTTTTGGTTTACATTTCTGTATGCTTACGCTACGCCTGCACCACTTCATGAATCGCTATGTACCTTAATTTGCATGCTGCACTACTGCACATGGGGTGATTAGCATACATGCACCGAGAGCTGCACAGATCTGGGGTACGCTGGTACTGCATGTGGGATCAGATCATACCTGAATCACTCGGTGGCCATATTTGGCATTAGACCGCTTACGCTATGCCTGTGCCTGGCGCAAGCTTTATGAATCCCGGGGAGTGCATTTCACACCTTTGTGCTTGCAAAAAACAAATTGCATTAAAAATGCAAACAAAGTAAAAAAAATGCTGGACCAACATGACAGCACTAACACACTCTCTTTATTTATGTAAAACAAAGTAAGTGCTTTTGCGATAATCCAAATCTCTTCTTCAGACTGACATTAAAAAACTTCAAGTAATTTAAAACACTTGATATCCAATCAAATAACCAGCATTTTGACTCCAACTTTAAAACATCTACATCTATCTAGTGCTTAAAGATAACCTTATATATATATATATATATATATATATATATATATATTAAAAAAAAAAATATATATATATATATATATATATATATATATATATATATATATATATAGTAAAAATATATAATTAAAAAATGTATGTAATAATGTGGGACACACACACACACACACACACACACACACACACACACACACACACACTAGTGGTGGTAGTTTAAAATGTCAGAAAAGATGTCAACAGATATTTAGTCATCTCACTCTTGCTTAAAAGGCGGACTTTGCACTACTGCCTCAGAGCTCACTCTACGCTCTGCCTCCTATAATGTGATGTAATGTAAAAATGCACTTGTGGAAAGAAATTGATTGCACTCAGCTGTGGACAAGTTTGCTTAAATATTACTGAGGCACTCAGGGAGAAGAGACTTTTAGAGGGGACACATGTCCCCAAGTGCTTCCCCAGCACAATCAATGCCTCTAACCTGTCCATAGGTGACTGTATGACGTGTATGACTGATGGTTTATCTATAACCCATCTGATGGTTGTCTAAAAGGTAAATTCCAAAATAACATGAAACAAATACACTAAAAAACACAAACAATCTTTTTTTTTTTTTTTTGCAGGTGTGCAAGCCCTCTGTACCCCCTCTGCTCCCACATCCTCCGGTAATTACATATATCAACTCCACAATCACATCACAATGGAGAAAAGGATAAAAAAAACTTCAAAAGCATGCCCCAAACTGTCACCATACAACACATTCTAGTAAAACTCTCCACAAATTAATCTTTCACATAAAAGGCCACCAAAGGATCAGCCAGCAATGCAAGTGTAGATAAGCCATGCATGATTATATCTGCCTGCATTTGTTTGCATCTAGTGAAGGACTTATCCTGATCAGTGCTTGTTTTTTATATTCAGTGCTTGTCTGTAGGCTCTGGGTTCCCTGACTCCCATATATTGAATAGTACAAAGTTGATATCAGAACTGAAAAAAATGTGACAAATAAATATTAAGAAGTAATAAGGAGACAATGGCCTAGCCACTTAACTTATTTGTGCTACCCTGATTCTTCCACAGAAATACCCTGAAACTGAACCAGAAATACTATATGTGAGCAAAACAGCAATTCTGTTTGTCATTCTGTTTCAAACAGTGTACATAATTTCAGTGTTGTGATTTTCAGTAATCAGAACATGGCCATATGGGTCTCTGCCTGATCCGAGAAACAAACTGAACACATGCCTTTTTACATAATATTCAGAAGGGCAGCCGTTTGCCTTACCCACTACCTGTACCCGTACCTCTCACCTACTTAGCAAAAAGAAACCTGGACAAAGTATAAAATAATGGAGGGCAAAGGCCCTAAAATAGGGAAAGACTTTAAATATTTCTCTTATAAATTAAGAAAGTTGCATTTGTGTTAGCATGCATTTTCTGAAGGATATGAAGTTTGAAACCCAAATTTATCTGACTTCATTGGTCAGTGATTTACCAGAAAACAAATAATTTTACAAATAAAACCCTAAAATATGAGACAAAAATCTGGACATTCTGAGAAAATCTGGGCAGTTGAGGGGTATGGCTATACCAAATGCTTCAAATCTGCATGTTATCTTTTTATCAAAGTAGAGCCATTGCTTTAACTTTTCATATCCAGCTGCCACCATTTTAATTAATATCCAGTCTATTTAGTTTTCCAGAAATATTAGCCTGTGAACTAAATAATACTTGTTGCAATATGAAAAGGGACTGACTTCCTGCTTTTGAATTGGTTCTGGGATAGTAATCAAAAATAATAAGGCGGCTTCATTTCAGCTGCTTCCTTTGCTTGGGGATAAATAATCATTCACAGCATTATCTCAGAGTAACTTTTTATCTCCATTTCTTGCTAAGTTCAGGTTTAATGATGAATAATCTGTTCATTATAAGAGCATTAGTGGAACCCTACAGTCCACAGAGTCCTTGCTAGACCTTACTACTTTGCCTTGACATACTTTTTTTCAGAAATATGCACATTATTATGTTGTTTTAAGGAACCTATGCCTCAAGAAGTGAGGAGCTTCATCTACAGTACTGCTAGGGCAATAGTGCCCTCTTGTGTTTCAGATATTGAATTACAGCACTGAATTTGTACACATTCTTTAACTACTGGAAAACTATTAATCCATTTGTTTTCCATAGGCCTTTCAACAGCACACAAAATGTGATTAGCCAAATTTATTGAAAACATTTTAGACAAAAACAGTCTGTTATTACATATGAAAAAATGTTTATCAGTATTTTAAAGCAGTATGCGTCTTACACTTGAATCTATAAAGTCGTGCTGATTGAAAGTTCTTTAGGTTATCAGATGCCGTGGGGTTTACTTGGGATTATATGAATTGTATTTATAAATGGAAAATTACAAGGAAGGAATCTTTAGTGCCATCTATCACTGTTTTGTTAAATGCATTTAATAACATAAAAACTGGCTGATCAATGCATAGTCGCACTACCATTTCAATTTGCAGAGCACATTGGTACTATTATCTGATGTTATCAGAGTGAGTCTAAGGTAAATTGTTTATCTGGTGTTTAATATTATTTGGTGTTACTTTCCCCACATTTTTTCTGTGTTAGGTATGTCTCAGAGATGCTATTATCCTTTCTTCAAACATCTAAAGTGTGTGCTACTCTCCTTGATTTTATAATGTATATGTCTGCATACAAGTAAGCATGCCAAATGTATGGAAACAGTTACTATGTCTCTGCCTACATCAGCAGAAAAATACTCAATGTGTCAGATCATATGTATGATGGCCTAGATGGATAATGATGGGAGTAAACAGGTCAGGACATAGGGGGAATACCAAGCAAACAGTAAATCATAACCAAATCAGTAACTACATGTGTGGGCATAGTCTGAAACTCCACGGTCCAGACTGTGCATAGTCTATGACTATGACTATGCTGATCCATTCTTCAGGAAGATGTTTCTGATTTGGAAAGATCCTCATTGAAATCTGTATGCAATCACATTTACATGTACAGGCTGATTCCAGCAGGTACGTCCTGTTTCAGAATCCTGTGAAAAACCTGTAACAATTTTTCAGCCTGAGCTGGCTATGAGCCATTCCTCATAATGTGTACCTTTGCTGCACACGCAATTCATCTAAAAGCTTGCCAGCTCTTACCCTTTGCTCATTTCTTTAGTTACTGCTACAGTTTTCTTAAAATTTGGATTAGCTAATTAATTAATTAATGCTGTTGAATCATGTTAAGGCATTAGGACTTATTATTCCAAGATATTTCAGATCCATACATTTTGCAATTTGGGAGTTGATGAAAATACATATTAATCTGTCACACACTGAGGAGAAAACTGCTTGTAATTGTATTGCTAGTATGGCTATCAGTACTAACATTATGGTATAGTTACACTGGACATAGTTACATAGAAATTAATACAGCAGCATATGTCATGCTAGACAAATAATGTGAGCTGGACTATTGCAGTGAAATGTGATTCATTGTTATGCACATTCACTGTAGCACTGCATTTAAATAATAATGAATTTGCATGACAATGAACAAGGCTGTTCTTATGTAAAATGGAGCCCTAGATGAAAGGTTCTGTGGTACCTCACCCATCTACAACCTACTGCTCAGTCATGCATATCATCCAGTGCAACCATTTCCTCACGTTAACCTCATCACAACATCCAGTTTCCTTCATTTTTTCACATTTTTCTGCATCTACCCTAAAAGCTGATTAAACTGTAGTTAACTGTGAAGGAAATAAGTAAATTAAGCCATAGAATTTTAGATGCTCAGGATTCTTGTTTTCAGTCTAGATGTTGGTTTTTTTTTTTAATGTTTTTATCCAGTAATGATGTCATGCTAACTGTGGCATTCTTATCACACAGCCTAACTGACCAAGACTGCACTGTATAACAGAAGAGATGAGACAGGGGTGTCTGAGCTTCTAGGCTCCAGAAGCTAAAGTGTAAAGAATGAAAGAAATTAATTTTTTTTTCTTCAAAGTAGAAATAAGGTATCAGTAACCATTTGTGTTCCACTCTGATGTCAGATTAGGACAACATTGAAAGATTAAATGGTCAACACCGTAGTGCAGATGGATAAAACCCAGGTGACCCTGATTTGATTAGAGGATCAGACATTTCAGGCTTTATCAGGGGAGATGAGTGTATCTATGCTGGGAGAGGAAAGTTCATCTCAGTGCTATCTGAGAGGAGGCATGGTCCATAAAGAGGGAAGTAGGCCTCCGATGGTTTTGGGATGAGTACAGAGGAGGTGGAGGGAAAAGAAGGTAGGTCATAATGTAAAAATCCCCCTCTCTTGCAGAAGCAGTTGCCAGTAAGACCTTCCAAGAAGCCTTTAGGTTCCAAGCTGTCCCTAGCCTAAAAATTGGTGTTGGAGTGGAGGATAAAAGAAGGTGCTGGTAGACACATCATTATGCTGGGGTAGAAGACCAGAAGGTATGAAGCACTGGGGAAGGAAACAAAAACAAATGTGACAGAAAAAGTTAAATTGTTACTGCCAGTCATATGTACATTGCATGCCTTCTTATCTCTTACCCTGAAATGATAGCCACCAGTATATGCCTCATATCTGATTATAAGAAAAGTGCAAAAAATAATTATCACAGTAATGTATTCCTAGCGTTTAGTCTTAGTCAGTGCATTGTGCATAGACAAGATAACCATTCCTGCAAATATTCTCACTTGCCTCTAATGTCTTCATTGCCTCCCTATAGAATAATAGGCTGCTATTCTTGCAGCGTAAGCTATATCAGTCATTATGGCTACATCTTATCCATAAAGCTCTGCTAAGCATAACTCCATTTTTCCATCTGTGTTTTGACTTTGTAAACTGCTCCTGAGCTAAATGTTGTAGTCTATTCTTCCATCTGTAAATATGTATGTATTTTAGCATATCGTTGTCTCTGTAAATGTTTTGTTCATTTCTTATGTTATCCTATAAACCCAGGCTATGCTTGCAAATAGCCCCGATAAAAAAAAAAAATATATATATATATATATTTATATATAATATATATATATATATATATATATATATATATATATATATATATATATATATATATATAGTTCCCCTTTATTATCTTGAAATACTGAAATCTAGAATTTCAGTATTTCGAGACCATAAAGGCGAATGCTCAGAATCCCGAAACCCCAAAACTGTGAAACACAAAATCACGAACATTAACACACCACACAACACATACACCATCCTACCCACACTACAACAAACAAAACAACAAAACATACACAAACACAATAACACACATCAACACACCTAAACTACATATAAGCAGGGGGGCAAGCCCCCCTGCCCCCCCACACCCCTACTTATATATATTAATTCTGAGATCGCACAAACAGGAAAAGACAGCAAACTCACACCCAGACATTCTGCAATCCCTTGCACACACACACACACACACACACACACACACACACACACACACACACACACATATACAAACACCAACACATCCAACACTTACACACTCAGACTTTCACCTGCCTATCTTAACTCACACCTACAACTTACAAACACACTCATATACATCCAAACTCCTACCCAAAACCCTTACAAAACACTCACTTAACTTAAATCACACCTAAATCCACACATGACACTGGACACCATTCACACAAACCATCGCACGTAACATAACGTAAAGCCATAGCCGCTAGTTTGAGATATTCGAATTTGTGATTATGCACTTTCACTATTTTAAAAATTCGCCCTTATGGTCTCGAGATACTGAAATTTGAGATTTCAGTATTTCAGATTATAAAGGGGAACCATATATATATATATATATATATATATATATATATATATATATATATATATATATATATATATATATATATATATATATATATATATATATATATATATATATACATATATAAAATATATATAAATATATTTTATATATATATATATATATATATATATATATATATATATATATATATATATATATATATATATATATATATATATATATATATATATATCTATGGTTACCTTCAGGATCTCGAACTACTGAAATATCAAACTTCAGTAGCTCAAGACCGAAGTGTCAAAACTGCACTTGCACGAACATGCAGAATGCTGAATGCAGAAATGTTGAATTTGTGGTTGTGGAGGTGCGTACGTGATGTGGGATTCCCTGTGTTCGTAATGTGTGGTCTGTTATGTGGATGTAGCTGGAGATTCAAGTAAGTGATGTTTTAGTAGGGGTTTTAGGTAGGGATTTGAGTGTGTGTGAGTGTGTTTGGAGTTTTGAGGTGTGGGTTAGGATATGTACGTAAGATTGTGAGTGTGTAAGTGTTGAGAGTGGTGGTATTTATACGTATGTGATGTGTGTTTGTGCAGGGGGGTTGTAGAATGTGTAGTGGTGTTTTTTGTACATTTGTGTTTTTAGTGCATCCTTGGAGTTAGTATATATAAGTAGTGGGGTGGGGGGCACAGACCCCACATGGGGGGGTGCAGGGGGGGCTTGCCCCCCAGCTTATATGTAGGGTCCATGTGTGTGTTTGTTTTGTTGTGTTAGTTTGTAATGCAGGTGTGAATTTGTATGTGTGATTGTGTGTGGAGTATGTATGTGGGCAGTCGTGATTTTAAATTTCGCACTTTTGGGGTTTCATGTTTTTAGGTTTTCGGCTTTACAGTCTCAAGATACTAAATTTTGATATTTCAGTATTTCAGGATTGTAATATATATATATATATATATATATATATATATATATATATATATATATATATATATATATATATATATATATATATATACAGCAACCTTAAGTACAAACCAAACTGTACAGAGCCTCCTTACAAGCCATGGGTTTTTTCTATGTATTTCTGAATGAGGTCAGCTCTAATCTAGGTGGACCCTAGGTCAGAGGTTCATGATGGAGGCTCTGTACTAAGTTTATGTCAAAATCCCCTTATATAGTCATGAAGGCTAGGGGCCATGAAGCCTCATAAGATCTGAAGGCCTTGATGCCCTGTGATGCATTAGTTGCCTTATTTTTGAAAGATATTTACTTTTTAATGCTTACTTTATTTTACTTCTACCCAGAAGTGTTATGAATGTGCCCTAAAATACTGTGTATGTGTATCCACAGAAAAAATACTGATTATTTTTTCACACACGTACACGTGCGCGCACACACACACACACACACACACACACACACACACACACACACACACACACACACACACATACTTATTCACATCACTCTTACACTGCATGCATCATTCCATCCATCCAGCACTATCAAATCACATACAACTCATGTAATGACCCCAAAAACAGCTAATACCATCCATAGACTTTACTAGGCAAATATGGATAGGAAGTAGGTTGCCAAAAGCTTGATTCTGCATCACATACACATTGCACACAAACTTACATACAATTTAGATTTGGCAGTCCACCTACAGCATGTCTTTGGAATGTAGGAGCAAAATAGAGTACCAGAATAAAATAAATGTGAACATAAAGAGGGCATGCAGACTTTCTGCATAAGACACCCCAGCCAAGACATAGAACCTCTTACTTTGAGGTGATACTGCTATTCTATGTGCCAATGTGCAATCCCACACAGTTGCATGCAGTCTAGAACTGACAATCCAGCTACTCTTCATCTTTGACATATGTAAGGAAGTCTGAATACCCAGAAAAAGCGCACATGAACTCAGAAAGGACATGTAGAGTATGCATGAAATGCCCTCCTGCTGAGAATTGAACCAGAGAACCTCTCACTCTGAGGTGACAGTTACCCACTGCACAACTCTGCCACCCTACAGGAAAACTGAAGGAATGACAACTCATCTATGGCAGTTTTTAGGGATTAGAAAACAGTACCAGGATAAAATGCAATAGAGAGGGCATGCAGGCTCTGCACAGAAGAACCCACAGCCAAGAGATCAGCAAAATAATTTAGTATTACCTATCAGTGGGCCAATAATCATTTGTTTTCACATACATTCTGCCCAGACCACTAAACTTATAGAGTGCAGCACTGAAGTTTGACTCTGATGAAAAGTGAAGATAAATTATATTTTAATTTTATTGCTCTGTCCTTTGCTGCCCATGTTAGTCCCACTAGGCAAGTAGCCTCTTTTCAGGTGAAGCCTTAGGCAGTTTCTATACTTCTAGGGGAAGTTTCTCTACTTTTTTCAGTGGGTGCTGTGGGATCCTTTACATCCACATGGACTATCACGACGTTAAGCAGATGGTGCCTCAGTTTAATGTCTCACCTGAATGATAACACACTCAGGAGTGCAACAACCCCTTAATGCTGCAGGACTCAAATCATTGTAGTGGAAGCAGAGCCCATAGCCTTCTGGTTTTTCAGCACCAAAGGTGACTATACTATCTGTTGAGTCACTGACAAAGTGCATATAACCAACTTGTTACTCTTAGAAGCACAGTTACATTCTTCAATATACACACATACATGCTTAAGTTACAGCAATTATCATTTTACACCAATTTCATCAAAATACATTGTGTGTCACTGTTCGTACTATGCCAGATAAGTGACGGCATAACTTTGATAAAAAAACAGCAGTATAATTCACTTTTTTCCACAGATTACTCCAGTACACAAAAATTATAGGGACTTTTATGACTGTGTATACTTCCGATGTCTGATCAAGGTTAAAAATGTATATATAGATATATATATATATATATATATATATGTATATATATATATATATATATATATATATATATATATATATATATATATATATATATCAAGTTTGTGTCACTCAAACATTCTCTGGCCACATTAAAGTATACTAACTTACTAACTTACTTCACTCAAATGTGCTCTACTCTTGTAAAGTAAGGTTAATGACTGTTTCAACTGAAGAAACAACAACATGATCAGTCACTTGCTTCTGCAGGCACCTCAGTATCTAGCAGTTATAGTCACTTTCCTGACTTTGTACACTTCAAATGTCTGACAGTAATATAAAAATAACAGATATGGTAATGGGTTGCAACTTTGTTTCACAGAAACAGTAACCACAGCAAAGTATTTAACTTGCTCAAATACACAGTAGACCTGCAAAGCCAGAAAGTGATGACATGTTGCACATAACAGTAGGCTTAGTCATTTTCATCCACAGCTAGCTGTTTGACCCAGTATTGTAGCCACTTTGTCAACCTTGTAAATCTCAGATGTCTTATTTAAAAAAAATCATGGTCACAGTAATTTATTACATCTCAGCTTCACATAAACTCACAGTAGCCAGCCACAGTAAAGTATTATAAGTGTCTTCAGAGAAACACACATTAATTTGCAAAGATAAAACAATAACTGTTTGTTTAAGTTAAGCAAACAACATGGCCAGTCGTTTTCAACCACAGACAGACCCCTGTACCCAGCAATTATAGCCACATTGTTGATAGTTTATGCCTTAGATGTCTGACTATAATAAAAATAAATAATAAATAAGCAAACAGATAAAATGGCCAGAGTGTCTTTTTCCAATTCTGTTTCACAGTTTCACATAAACGTGCAATAACCAATCATAACAAAGTATTTAGTTGCCTTATACAACTACACATTAGCCCTGCAAAGCCAGAGCAATGATTGTTCTTCTTAAACAGAGGACAGTAGAGATAGTCTCACATACATTAGCAATTACTCTTTTAACTCAGATATCTGACTGTAATAGCAAAAATAGCCACAATAATTTCACAAATACACAGTATAAGTATTCTGAGCAAAATTCTCAACCTCTTAGTGCAGGAATTGGAGATAAAGCCAAAATAATAGGGGAGGTCAAAATCAAGAAGAATTTTAGATATTGCTTTTATATATGTAAAAAGTTACTAGAATAATATGTTTAGCATTAGCATATATTTTCTGAAGGATAAAGTTTATCATTCTTTAAAGATTTGCCTGAAATCCACAAATAGGACATGCTAAAATATAAGGCAAAATCAGTGTCATTCTGTAAAGTCATGAACTTTCTACCTCTAAAACATGGAAAATTACTTTTCACAATGTGGAAAAAAGTGGCAAAATGTGGAACATTTATGAAAAACTAATGACTCCAGAAAGCGCATAATACAGTAAATAAAGAGCATTTTTGATGAAGAAATATGACTCAGTATTATTCATCATGGATATCTGTTAAAAAAAATTTTAGAAACAAATTTGAGTCATATATATTCAATGTAGAACAATGAGGAGCAAAATTCAAGCATTCTCATTATGGGGTACATCCGTACTTCATATAAATACAAGTAAGCCCAGCTGTCCGCTGCCTGTAATATCTGCTTTACTGCCATGAGTCCATAATATCCAGCAGCCAAACAGGTAATAATAATAATAATAATAACAATAATAATAATAATAATAATAATAATGATAATAACAACAACAACAAAACAACAATAAAATAACTTACCTGCTTACAGACAGCCCTGGTTGATCTGTACCCCAACCCCAGCAGTACCTTTTCCTGCTTCTGTTTGGGTTTTCATAATGGCCATTCCAGTCAGTCCAGATTTCACAATTTCTGGATTTATAGCTTGATCCCATCCATGATCTACAGACTAAATGAGAATTCATTGAGTAGGCTGTGGGTGTGACTGAGCAAAAAGACCACAAAGTGCAGCATTTTCATTATAGGAGCATTGCAGCATCAGTTATCCCACCCAGAAAAATGATATAAAAGAAAAATTGAGAAAATCATTCCCAATCAGTTTGTTCCCTAGAAGACTGCATAGTTTGGCTAGAAATAAATCTGGCCATGACTCTGAATCACTTAAATGAACATTTTAAACAACCATTTATCTTCATGACCTAATAGCTTATGTAAAAAAGGAGCACAATTTCTTAGCAGACTACTCAGAGGCATACACTCCACACTGAAAAGTGACTACCACACATAAATATAAGAGGACACAGTCACACATACACACACACACACACACACACACACACACACACACACACACACACACACACACACACACGCTTGTGCGCATGCATCCATACTGACAGTTACACAAGCACACATACACACATGCATGCACACTGACACATGCAACTACACACATGGTCAAACACACACACACACACACAGACACACACACACACACACACACACACACACACACACAAAAACATGGATACATACTTATACATGTGCATATGCATGTCACGCATATGCAACCAAATGTGAAAACCTGCAAACACACACAGTCACATGCATACACAAATAGACAAACACAGACACACATGAATGTTGTACATGCACACACAAACATGTTCACACAAACACATCAGTACAGACACACACACACACACATTCCACTTGAGCATACATACCCACAGACACAAAACACACAAACACAAACACACAGACACACAGACACACATGATGACCACATGTACACAAACACACACACACACACACACACACACACACACACACACACACACACAGACACACACACACACACTGACATATACACATACATACATAGTCACACATGCATGCCACACATATGCAAATACATGCACACATATACTCACAAACACATGCATATATACCCACATGTCCACAAATACTCACATGTGTACATGTATACAGACACATACAAACATATGCAAGCTCACATACACCAACAGGGTGGTTTAGAATTGCCTGATTTGATGGGATATTTTAGAACTACACAGTTAAACCTCATATATATAACACAAGCAGAAAGCCATAATCCAAAGGGGGGAGATTCAAGAAATAAGGAGAGAGTGGGATTTTCCTTTCAGATCCTTAAGGGGAATAACAACTGCCATACAGAATACTATTTACATAAAGTAGCAGAAAGTATTCTAATAACTAAGCTAACAAGATAATGGAGAAAGGTATTCTGCAAATAGGCATGACTGCAATTTGGGGTACAGAGAATAGTCAAGAGGGACTGGAATATACAGGATAAAACTTGCAAAGGAGCCATTGTACTGGGCGCAAATAACTAGACAGGGAAAGGAAAGAGGCCAAGAAGACATTTGGACTGCAGGCTACAGATTTTTTTTCCTATCAGGGATTGATATCAGAGTATTGGCAAAGAAAAAGGGGAAGGGAAATCCCAAGTGAAAGATCTGTTCTGGTAGAGTTTTCAGCAGAATATAGAATAGAAGTTGCTGTTAAAAAGGGATAATTAGTAGAGTATATAAATGTTTGCATGCTAACTATATAAATTAATCACAGGAGGTTAGAAAAGATTGAGAAGGACTGGATAAGCAGTTCAAAAAGAAACAATGGGAAGGCATATGCACAGCTCCCAAGTATGCAATAAAGTCTAGAAGATTTAGGAGTTTTGCTTAGAAATGTTTGCATAGGTATTTTTATACCTCAGGCAGACTCAAAATAATTTTTCCTCATTTAGATGGCAAATGTCGGAGGTGTGACAGGAAAGAAAGAGGTAAGTGGGAACATATGATTTGCGAGTGTAATGAGTTGGCAGACTTTAAAAAGTCCTTACAGAGTACTCAGTCAGAAATATTGGGAGAGCAAATGGGTATAACTAAGGGAATGATTTTTTTAAGCTAGAATGCAGGATTTGAATTGTCTTGACATTGTAAGGCCTTGTCAAGTTTAATACTGGCAGATGCCAATAAAGCAATTACTTGAAAATAGAAATCAAAGTCTAAACCAACTATATTTGAAGTTGCAGATATTGTAACACAGACAAAATAATTGAAAGTAGGAACTTTAGAAAAGGGTAAAATCAAATTGTATAGAAAAAATGAAGGTACTTGGAACAATACATGCAGAATAATGTTTTGGAGAAGGAGGGTGAGGTTTAAGGGAAAGCAGTAATTGATCAATTTATGTAATGCTGGATTGATGATAATTGTATAAAAGACTATCCCTGGGATTCAGTAAACTTCTATGCTGGAATAGCTTATTCCTGCATGGACACGACCGTTTAAGAGCAGTACGGCAGTGCGCCATGCAGAGTTATGAAGGCACGCTGCCTCTGTTCCTAAATGGACACGGAGCATAGACAAGTGCAGGGGGTGTGTCTGAGAGCAGAGCTCTCACAATATACACTCCCCTGCACTTAAGATTTGCCGTTTGGCAATCAAAATGAGCGAGAATGCTCATAGTGCAACTCAGACCTCTCAAATGTCCCTGATTTTCCGGGACATCCCTGATGTTGACTCAAAGTTCAATTTTGTCCCTCTGAATCCCTGTTAACACTGGTGCCTGTTGAACAAAAGGTGGTGAATTATACTTAATAAAAAAATATGGCAATAATGAAGAGCTGAGTAGTTATTTCAAGTCAGGAAATGTATATTAATTCTCATTTTGATTCTCTAATTCTGGTAAAAAATCTCAAGTTAATAGAACTAATATTTGAAAAGTGTCCCTGATCATCCCTGATTTATTCTGGAGTTGTCTCTGATTCTGTTGAGATCTGTCCCTGATTAGTAGAGAGCTATGACAACAACCACAACAAACATGCTAGGATTCCTGTCAAATGTGCAGATGCATGCAGAAATCCACAGCAATAAGTGAAACCTGACCCTTCTTAGAGAAAATAACACTAGAAATATTTTTTTTATCAATCCAATTAAATTTAACTGTAGCTGCGTGCGTTTGCCCATTTCTTAGCTACGCATACTCTAGCTTAAATGGCACAAGAAGATAAATAGCAAGATACATTCAATAGAAACAGTACTGCAATAGTGTAGTGGTTAAAATGTTCACTTTGCTAGCAATCATTCCTGGTTCGATCCTCACTGTAGTAAATTCCATTTTCCATGTGAAAGCACTTCATGAATATTTTTTTTGCTGTATAACCTACTAAATAACATACATTTGTGAACTGGAGTACTGCATTAAGTGCAGATGTGAGGTGTCATTGTAATAATGTGGAAAAATCCACAGATAAACACAAGTTCCCCATACAGTATACGTGCACATGAATCAGGGATACTAAACAAAGTTATAATGTGTAATGAATGATAAATCAATGCTATACAGCAAATAGTATAAAAAATGTATAAAGTGTCCAAATCTACCACTTTCCCAAGACTCATGGTTCTTTTCTTTCTAAATTAGTGCAGGGGTAAGTGGGAGTAAGCACTTTTAAGCATTAGTAAGCGGGATTTATCCTGATTGTGCAGGGGTAAGCAATGCCTACACAGGATAAGCAATTTAGAGGCTGAGTGTAAGAATATTTAACCGGCAGTTAGCATTGCTTACCATCACGCAAACCCAGGCAAACCCACTTACAACTGCTTAAAAGTGCCTTAATCACTCTGTATCCAACAGCCCTTGTTCTGCCCAGCAACAAAATATGCATCCCTTGCAGGTCTTGAACCCAGGACTCTATACACTATACTCACAGCTGTTAACCACTAAGCCATCACAGCTGTACATAAAATTGAGGTATACCCAAACAGATCCTCGCTATAGCAAAATCACAATTTACATGTGAAAGGAATTTAAAAACAATTTGTTTGCTGTATAACCTACTAAATAACATATATTTGTGAACTGGAGTACAGCATTAAGTCCAGATGTGAGGCATCATTGTAATAAAGTGGTGAAATCCCCAGATAAACACAAGTACCCCATACAGTGTACGTACACATGAATCAGGTATAGTAAACAAATATATAACATGTAATGAATGATAAATCAATGCCAAACAGTAAATGGTGTAAAAATTAAAAAATAAGCAATGCTAAGCACTGCACACCTCTGCTTACCAGGTGTAAGCAATGCGTAGCCCAGCTAAATAGATTTGCCCATTGGTATGCCCCTTTAAACAATGCCAACCTTAGGTAAGCAGGTTTGCCCATAGCTTAGCATTTTCAAAACCGTCCAATCATGGCAAATTACGGGATATCGGGCCTATTTAAACCCCACAGGTGGGAATGCATCTCATAACTGGTTGCAGCTTTCTCCTGTAGGCACAATGGCTGGTGTTGGGGAAGGATTGTGCTTCCGAGTGCAGTGCTGGGGCATCCAGGAGTCTAAGGTCATGCCAGGACTCCTGGTAAAAGACCATGAAGAGAGACTGCTGCAGGTGCAGTACCAGGGTTCCCAAAATAAAGCAGAAGCCTGAGTCCATCTCGCCTGTGACCTCACCAGTGCCACTGGCATCCCTCAAACTGGTGAGCATGTCAGGCATCACTATGCTGACCTGAAACAGAGGAAGAGGGAGGTCTTGGATCAGTGGATCCAAGAAGCTAGGCAAGGTGATGTCTCAGCAGTGTGTAAGTACTCATTCTACTAACTGTTTAATAATTGCCTAGCTCATCTATATTATGGATAGGTATAGCTAAATATTTCTCTTATGTCTCTGACAGCTGCAGTGGACTGGGCTGTGAATCAGGAAGCCCATGCGTGTAGGCTGCAAAGGCTGCATCGTGAGGCAGGTTAGTAATAATCTTGCATGTACTGTCATAAGAAATAAATCTAAAAGTAGTAGAACGTTAATTGCCAGTATAAAACCTGTATTCTGTATGGGATGTACTGAATAAACCAGACAATATGGCAGGAAGAGTCTCATATAGGTTGTATGTAAATAAAAGGGTAACAACCTGGCAATAAAGGTGTAACTCCTGGACTGCTTGTCTTTACTCTGGTATCATATGGTAATGTAGTGTTGCATAAACACTGTTACCCACACTGTGCTACATAAATAAAATGTGTAGGAATGTCTGTATATGAATGTTTTAATTACAAGGTCATATTGTACAACTGAGGGAGACTTAGACAGAAAACAGTGAAAAGATACACAACAAAATCCAAATAGCACACTCAGCTGTGATGTAAACTGTTGCATTTTAGCACACACATAGCCATAGTTCGAATCTTGGGAGTGGTAGTAAGCTGTATGCATAAACATACCCCTCAACTGTACAGATTTTGTCAGAAAGTACAGATAATTGGCTTAATTTTCCTGCCTGTCACCCTGTCCCCCTGGCAAATCAGTGGGATGATCCCAGAAGTTTAGGCAGCAAATAATGACATACAACTGATTGTCAGACATCATAACTGTCAGAATTATATCTATAAGAACAAACCTGTCACTCTAGCAACTCACCAAAATGTTATGAGAGTAATATGCAAATTATGTCCTATCTCTATCCCCATGTTGTGAAGCTATGACCAGAGATTGTGCAGTAACAGAGTGAGACGTATGTGCATAATAATAATGTGGCATCTGGTAATATATGCGGCAACATTCAGGTAATGTTAACAAACATCCCCTCCACATGTCTGTCAGATAAGAAAACTGTGCCTGGAAATAAAAGATTGAAATCCTGGACTGGTACTGTTTACTCTGGTATTGTATGGCATTGTTAGTGTTGCAGTTTCTCTGAATAATAATGTATTACTCATCACTGTCACCCACACTGTGCTACATAATAAAACTGTCTAGGAATCCCTGTATAAGACTGTTGTAATTAAAAGGTCAGATTGTAAAACCACGAGAAACTTTTAGACAGAAATCAGTGAAGAAATACACAGCAATATCTAAACAGCACACTCAACTGTGATGTACACTGTTCTATTTTTAGCCGACACAGCCATGTTTCGAATCCTGGGAGTGGTAGTAAGCTGTATGCAGAATCATATCCTTCAACTGTACAGATTTGTTCAGAATGTCCAGATAATTGGCCCATATCCAATGCCTGTTACCCTGTCCCCGTGGTAAATCAGTGTGATGATCTCTGAAATGTAGGCAGATTTTAATGACATATGACTGACTGTCAGACCTGTAAATGTTCAGAAAATATATATGAAAACAAACCTGTCATTGTAGCAACACACCAAAAGTTTATGAGGGCAATTCTCAAAATACATCCCAGTTCCACCTTCATGTTGTCAAGCCTTGACCAGAGTGTGTGCAATAAGAGATTGAGAGGTATGTATATAACATCAACCTGGAATCTGGGAATATGCGTAGAAACAGGTAGTGTTAGCAAACAATACCTCCACAGGTATACCAGGTAAGAGATGTATACTGCAGGTAAAACACAGTTCACGCATATAGTTGTCTACAAACATACCACTGTCCAAACTAAGGCCATAAGGTGTAATAATACCTGTAAGGTACAGATTACAGCAGTGACTAAGAAAGTAGTGAGAACTACAGGGATATACAAGTTGTTAATTGGCATCTCTCTCTCTCCCCCCACCATATCTGCAGTAATAATCTAAATACACAACTCAATGGGTATGTGTACAATTAAATCTATTGTTGGGACATATGTCCTATTGTTTGATAAATACTGAAATGTGTTTCTATGTATGTACCATATTGAAATACTACCACATTGGTGGCATGCTGCCATCAATGCAACCTGCATGCTGTTGTAATGGCCACTGTGGTTCCATATATGCATGTGTTCTGTTTGCTATGCAACTACTCCACATCTGGTGTTTTGGGTTAATGGGAATATCTATGCATGCTGTTATACCTAATCCTGGAATGTGTTGACTATTACTAACACACATATGTTTTAAAATTGCAACACCACAGCACGTTTGGGAAGGCCAGTCCCAGTGGACCCACTTCATCTGGCCATGGCACCAGGCACCAGCACATCTGGAGCACACCCTGGGGCCTCCTCATCCACTGGTCCTGCACCACTTTCAGGTGGAACCACCACAGGGGATGGGGCTTGCCCCCAGAAGTGGGCACGGAAAAGAAGCGGTCATCCATCATCAGGTCTGGGGTCTGGTGCATAGTGAGCTCCGCAGGGAGTTTGGAGATCAGCTACGCCAGCTTGAGGGCTGTGTGGTGCATTTAGAGGGTCAGCCTGCCCATCCTACCCAGCCCCCAGCACAGCCACCTTCAGGGCCATGAAGGTGCAGTGGTGACTGCCCATGGGTGGGGACCTCAGTCCCACTGTTTCCATTTGGGGGCTCATGGGCTTCCCACTTCCAAACACCCCTCCCCATTCAAGGTGTTCACCCCCACATGTGTCATATACCACCCCTGTATGCTGTCTTGTCTGCATTGTCTATTATCCTACCTACATCCCCAAATATACCTACTATCCTTCCCCAACATCCCACTCTCACCTTAAAAACAAGAAAAAAAAGGCAATCAGTTCCCCAACAAAATTCCGTACCATACATAGTTGTCCATTTCGAACATGTGTCCACTGGACACATGTAATCTGGTCTAATTGGCTTCACAACATATTATTGTTGTCCTCACCCCTCTCTCAGTGGTTTGAGTGTCCAAATCTACCTTCAAATCTGTGTATATGCACAGCTGTTGCTGAAGAAGAAATGGGCAGCTATGGACCTTCCCTACACCCATCCTGCACATCCCTAGATATACTATATTTCCCTCTTTGTGCCCCTTTTTCACCACTTTCCTATAACCCCTTTTTCTTTTCTTTTAACAAAATGAGTGCAGGGGTAAGTGGGAGTAAGCACTTTTAAGCAGCAGTAAGTGGGTTTAATCCTCTTTGCGTGGGGGTAAGCAATGCCTACACAGGATAAGCAATTTAGAGGCTGAGTGTAAGAATATTTAATTGGACGTTAGCATTGCTTACCGTCATGCTAACCCACTTACAACTGCTTAAAAGTGCCTTAATCACTCTGTATCGAACAGCCGTTGTTCTGCCCAACAACAAAATAAACAACCTTTACAAGTCGCAAACCCAGGACCCTGCACCCCATAACCAAAATGAGTTACCACTAAGCCAT